>NC_053023.1:502131055-502266708 GCF_003073215.2 Triticum urartu | reverse complement strand
TGTCCTCCTTTCCTCTTTGGTGCAAAGGGAGCAAGCGCAGGCGAGAGCATCAAGCAAAGGCACCCGTTTCGGTGCAACGAGACCAAGACCAGTCCAACGGCAGGGAGGAAGTCATTGTGGAGCCCAAGCCAGCGTCACCACCAGAGCCTTTGGCAGGCGAGGACCAACTTTAGTCAGGATAAGTGTACCAGATGTTCCCCTTCAAAATGGCCAATTGTTGGCGCCCTTCCCACTCAATATTTGGGAAGAGGCCCAGGGCCTTTGCCTATAAATAGGACTAGCCACCCACAGGGTGGAGGGGAGATGGGAGATCGGATCGAAATCGGAGAGAGAATCGAGAAGAGAGAGAGAGAGAGAGAAGGGTGACTGAACTCCTCCTAGCAGTTCATCCCCCCAGCCAAGAACAGACCCTCGCAAGGTTGTTCTTCCTTGTATTGCTCATCATCATCAGCCCAAGAGGCAATCCACCACACCACACACTGGAGTAGGGTATTACACCACAACGGTGGCCCGAACCAGTATAAACCTTGTGTCTCTTGTGCTGTTCTTTCCATAGCCTAGATCTTAGCGAGGCGGAGGGGTGCAGGTAGGTAGAAGGCGAAATCTCCACGCGCACCCCAGTGTTCGAACCTCAAGGGTCTGCCGGAACCCGAAATTCGACATTTGGCGCGCCAGGTAGGGGCGCGCCGGAATTCGTCTTGCACCACCCCGTTCTCCTCCGACCATCGCGTCCATGTCTGACGCTCGTCGGGCCCGCGCCGAGCGCCGGGCCGCTCTCACTTGCCGCGTCACCCAGAAGGCTCCTGTCGGCGGGCGTCCTCGCCGTTCCCCTTCACCTGCCATCAACTCCGCCACCGGCCCGGCGGGGGACGAGCAGCAAGCGTCGTCTCAGCATCCGTCCGTGCGGCAAGACGGCCGCATCGCTACTCCCTCGCTCATCCCAGTTGGTTCTTCGTCCCACGCGCTCTGCGCACCCATGGAGGCTCGAGCTGCGCTCATCGCGGCAAACGAGCTCCTGCGCTACCGTCCCGTTGACGACGTCTACGAAGAATGGCTCGACCGCGTCGCCGAGCTCGTCCGCGCCGCAGGGGGCTCTCCTGCGCCGTCCGTTCCGCTACACCGCACCCCACCCCGCGCGGGCGACGAAGCTCCAAGGGCGCCCCAGCCGCCTCCTCCTCAAGAAGGCGCCATGGCTCCAAGGCGCGTGGCCCCTGGGCGGAACCCGCTCCGTTAGGTGCCAGCGCGGCAAGAGCAGAGCTGCCAAGAAGTCCCTTGCCCGCAAGAAGCTGCACGGGCGCTCCCTGCTCCAGCACGTCGCGATCATGTTCCTGCTCCCGCACGTCAAGACCCCGTGCTGCTCCCAGCTGCAGTGCGTGGGGACATGCAAGACCAAGCTCTCCGTCACCCAAGGCCTCCCGTGGCCACAACAGGCTGCCGTGCCTTCACCACCGAGCTACGCAGCGTCGCGTGGCCCGGCAAGTTCAAGCCAGACCTGCCTCCTCGTTACGACGACACGGCTGACCCTGCGGAGTTCCTCCAGCTCTATGAGCTGGGCATCGAAGCTGCCAACGGAGACGAGAAGGTCATGGTGAACTAGTTTCCCATGGCGCTCAAGGATGGGGCCCGCACCTGGCCAATCCCATCCAGATCAGTGGCGTCGGTGGCCCGATGCAGCTGCCCCACTCCGAGCACGGCACGAGCTCGGAGGCTCGTAGCTGTCGTCGCTCGTCTCCGGGGACGCGAGGAGTTCGGGGGAGCCGCTGAAGCCCTCAGTCCCTCCGCTGCTGCCTGAGGAGCTGCAGGAGGACCAACGGGCGGGGCTGGTCCCCGCCAGTTCGTCACCACTGTCGCTTCCCTTAGGGAAGCATTCCAGCCGGCGTCCTTCTGCATCAAAGACCTTGAAGAACATCAAGGAGGCGCCGTCGTATTCAAGATGGATCACCAAGGCGCCGTCCGTGCGACAGACCCGGGCAATCTCACCCCAGCCTCGGGTCATGAAGACCTTGCCCGGTGCGACGACCGCGACCTCCGCTCCAGTTGCAGGGGTGCCGCAGTCGGCGTGCTGCAGCCAGAGCTCCAGGGCCCCGCTCGGCGGCATCTCGAAGGCGAAGGAGGGAGGAAGGTGGATCCACGAAGTTGGAGGCATGGCGGCGTGGAGCACAAGCTCGCGAGAGGAGCGCTCCGCGTGGACTGCAGGGGGGACGCACACCACTGTGACTCGCCGGCAACGGCGGCAACGCTGTTGGTGTTGCTCGGCACCCTCCTCCCTGGGGCCCACGACGTGGGCGTGCAAGGGCAGCGGAAACCCAGGCGGCGGCCACTCGTACCACGGCCTCGACACCTCCTGCCAGGCGCCTTCGTCCCGGTGACAGAGGATTGGCCGCTTCTTCGACGGAAGTGGGTCAGGACCCTCTCTGGGGGCCTTTCCCTTCTCCTTAGCTGTAAACCGGCGGATCGGTGCCATTGGTGCAAGAGGAGGCAAGGATGAGGAAGAACAAGAGGAGGAGTAACGGAAAGGGGTGAACTAGCGGAGCTCACGCAGCCCTGTACTTATAGCCGGGGAAGGCCAACCACCGAGCACCATGACCTTAGGTAATCATGACCCATATCTCTACATGCAGGGACTTGTCAAGTTGTGCAGTTACCGAGGCGTCATGGGAAGTGCAGACGCCCACGTCCAATCAACCGCCACGCGGCGCCCAAGGCCGCAGGCTGTTAGGGCCCGCGGCTCTTCATGCTTGCCCCTTCGTTCCTCTGCTAAGCCAAGACCGTGCGCAACTTGGGCCCGGGGGCTACTGTCGGCGTTCTGGGAATGGGGGTCCCCAGACTTGCCTTCCTGCGGCCTGTGGCATGGCTCAGGCAGGGGCCCAGCGCGGCCCATCTTCATCAGCCCAAGCTCAAGACCCACACGAGGGGCCAAGCCTAGCGGGGTGGACGACAGCAACCTTCCTCAGAGGCAGCCTCATCAGGCAGGCTCGCGAGGAGGCGGAGAGATCAGTGCAGGGGTACCTCACAAGGATCCCATGACGCGAGCCATGATGATCGAGACTAGGCGGGCGCCGGCCTATGCAGAGTCCTTGTTTCCCCTTTGGTGCAAAGGGATCAAGCACAGGCCAAGGTATCAGGCAAAGGTTGCCATTCCGGTGCAATGAGACCAAGACCAGCCGGACGACCGGACGGAGGTCACCATGGAGCCCAAGACGGCGTCATCACCAGTGCTTTTGGCAGCCGAAGACCACCTTTGGTCAGGATAACTTGTACCATATGTTCCCCTTTAAAATGGACTAGTGTTGGCGCCCTTCCCGCTCATTATTAGGGGAGAGGCCCGGGGCCTCTATAAATAGAACCAGTCTCCACAAAGGAGAGAAAAAAAGGGAGAAGGAGAGTACCCAGTAGAGACTAAGTAGAACACACCGCACCAGCTCAAGAACACCCCTCGCGAGGCTGTTCTTCCCTTGTACTGTTCATCATCACCCCCAGAGGCAATCCACCACACCACACGCTAGAGTAGGGTATTACACCACAATGGTGGCCCGAACCAGTATAAACCCCGTGTCTCTTGTGTTGTTCATTATTTTCATCTTAGTTCGCACGAGAGGATCATACGCAGATCGGTAGGGGAGAGATCTCCGCATGCACCCCAGTGTTCGAACCTCAAGGGTCTGCTGGAACCCAAAATCCGACAGCATCCTCGCGAGCCTGCCTCTGAGGAAGCTTCCTGTCGTCCACCCCACAAGGCTTGGCCCCTCGTGAGGGTCTTGAGCTTGAGCTGATGAAGATGGGCCGCGCTGGGCCCCCACTTGAGCCACGCCGCAGGCCACAGGCAGGCAAGTCTGGGGACCCCCGTTCCCAGAACACCGACAGTATCCCCCGGGCCCAAGGCGCGCCCGGGCTTGGCCTAGCAGGGAAGCGAAGGGGCAAGCGCAAAGTGCTGCGGGCCCCAATAGCCTGCGGCCTTGTGCACCGCGTGGCGATTGATTGGTCGTGGGCGTCTGCGCTTCCCCATGATGCCTCGGCGACCGCACAACTTGACAAGTCCCTGCATGCAGAGAAACCGGTCATGATTACCTACGATAGTGGTGCTCGGCGATTGGCCTCCTCTGGCTATAAGTACGGGGCTGCGCGAGCCCCTTCAGTCCATCCCTTGCTGCTGCTCCTTTCCTCCTTCTTCCTTGTTCTTTCTTCTCCTTACGCCAATGGCACCAATCCGCCGGTTTTCTGGAGAAGAGAAGGGTAAGGCCCCCCGAGAGGGTCCTGCCCACTTCCGCCGAAGAAGCGGCTGGTCCTCTGCCACCAAGATGAGGGTGCTCAGCAGGAGGCACCGAGGCCCTGGTACGAGCGGCCGCCACCTGGGTATCCGCTACCCTTGTACGCCCGCGTCGTGGGTCCTGGGGGAGAAGGCGTCGAGAGACATCGATGGTGTCGCCGTCGGTGCCGGTGAGTCACGGTGGTGCGTGTCGTTCCTCCTGGAGTCCAGGCCAAGCGTTCCTCTCACGAGCTTGTGCTCCACGCCGCCATGCCTCCAAGCTCTTGGATTCGCCTTCTTCCCTCCTTCAACTTCGAGATGACGCCGAGCGGGGCTCTGGAGCTCTGGCTGCAGCACGCTGACTGCAGTACCCTTGCGACTAGAGCGGAGGTCGCGGTCGTCGCTCCGGGCAAGGTCTTCATGACCCGGGGCTGGGGCGAAATCGCCCGGGTCTGCCGGACGATAGGTGCCCTCATAATTCATCCTGAATACGACGGCGCCTCCCTGATGTTCTTCAAGGTCTTCGATGCTGAAGGATGCCGGCTGGAGTGCTGCCCCAGGGAGAGCGGCAGGGGCAACACACCGGCGAGGACCTGGCCCGCCCATCGGCCCTCCAGCAGCTCCTCAGGCAGCAGCGGAGGAGCTAGGGAATCCAGCGGCTCCCCCGAGCCCCTCGCGACTCCGGAGACGAGCGACGACAGCTACGAGCCCCCGAGCTCGCGCCGTGCTCGGTGCGGGGCAGCTGCGTCCAGTGGCCGACGCCACTGATCTGGATGGGGTTGGCGCCGACGTTGGGCAGCCCACTGTTGATGATGGCGTCCCTTGCGGAGGTGCGGGCGATTAGCATTCCTTAGGATTAGTACTTTTGTTCCCTGCGAGGAACCGAAGCAACACCCCGTGGGGGTATGTAAGGCGCCTGCCATGTCTTTTGTGAAAATTATATCTTAATATGAATCAATGTGAGGTGCTTGTCCTGTCCTGGCTCGGCTCCCCCTTTCTATCCTCACGAGGACTAGGCACTCTACGCCGACAGGTCCCAGTCCCCAGGCAGGCTTTAGCCATCGCTGGTATGCCAGGTCATGATGCCGTGGTCAAGGCCAGGAGGTGAGAAGCCCAAGGTCTGGTAAGAGTCCCCGAGTCACGATGCTCGGGAGGTCCCCTTTAGCACTCAAGCAGCCCTCGCTGGGCGAGAAAGGAAGGCAACGTCGCCATGATAGAGCCACACTGGGCAAGGGTTTGGCGCTGCGTTGATCCAACTCCTGTATGGGCGTGACTTATCTCTTGAGTCTGGTGTAGTTCCTTGGTGAAGCACCCGGCCCGAGTGGTGGCAGCAGAGGTGCTGGTGGGTTAGGTCCTCGCGAGCTTCTTCCCACTCCCCCGCACTTTCCTTAATGCCCTACGTCCTCAGGTCCCGACCCTCGAGCGAGCTCAGCCACCGCTGGTATGACAGGTCGCGATGCCGTGGGTTAAGGCCAGGGGGTGAGGGCTGGAGAGCCAGTAGGAGCCCATGAGTTGCGATGCTCTGGCGCCCCCCTTTTAACGTGCAAGCGGTCCGTGCCGGAGAGAGGGAGAGACAGCTCGCGACGTCCCCAGCGTTGCTCCTGGAGTAGGTCATGCACACCAATCATGAAGAGAAACAAGACCTGTCGTTACGCTTGCCAGCCAACCTTTGGTCGCTCCGGGGAAGTGATTGGGGCACTGAGGGACTAGTGAGGTGGCACCTTGCGGGGCTGCCGTGGCCATAGCTCGACCACTCAGGGTTTATCAGCGTTGTAGGGACGGACCCGTGCACAAATGCCATGCCAGAGCGAGCGGCTCCATAGGTAGGCGTCAATTGAGCAGGTGATTAGGTCGGGTATGTTAAGCACGCAGGAGGAAATTCATTTTAAATAGACGTGAGAAAAGCAAACGCCGTTGGGCCAGGCCCGAGCAGCTCAGGGATGATGCAGCCCGAGGGGCGCCCCCAACAAGGTAAGTAAAGAGCATAAGCAAAACAGATACATGCCGCATGGACGGACCCACGCGACCTGGGAATGATGCGGCCCTGTGGGCGCTCCCAGCTAAAAATGGAACTTAGAAAGATGTCACCTGGTGCGGTTGAAGATGAACTGATGTTGAAGAAGCGGGCGATGCGCGATGAAGACGTCGACCCTCACGAGCCCCCAGGCCCAGGAGCCTCGGGAGGCTCCGGGGGCACAGGTGGGTTTCCGAGGGCCATCTCCATCTCCGCCAGGACCACACAATGCCTGACCTCCTGAGCCTCCAGAATGCTCGTCGGCAGGTGCTGATGAGCGGCGACCCCGTTCGGCAGGCCGAAAGGCATGTGAACGTGGCTGTGAGGTGGAACCTCGCAACGCCCCACGCGTGAAGGCCAGAGGCGCTCCTGAGACGCGGCTCGGTTGAGCCCTGGCATGTCGATGCAGACACGCAGCCCACCATTCTCTCCTGGATGTGGGGCCACGGTGGGCAAGCGACGGCTGCCACGCATGACTCTCGACTCCTGTAGCTCCTGGGTGTTTCTTGCGATGAACTCCTAAGGGTTTGGTCTTCCTTGCCTCGTACCTTCCTGAGGGAAACTTGCCTGGAAGCACCCCTCCAAGTGGTGCCCGAGCGCCTCCCTCGCGACCTTGGCAAAGTCGGTGGCTCTCCAAGAAAGAGCCCCGAGCCCTGCCTGAGGAGGGCGCCGGGCGCGCCTTCCTATGCGAGAGAGGATGGCGCCCACTGATTGGGCGCAGATCCTGACGCAACACCTCCAGAGGCGCTTGCCTCCTTATGGCTTGGGCCAGGAAAAACCTTCTTCTTCTTAAGGGTCGCCTCGGGAAGTCTTCCGTTTCTGTGGTCCGGGTCTTCGATTGCTGCGGCTTGGAACATGCGCTCAAGTGAACACACTGCATCCCTTTCTTCACAAGGTACGGTGATGACTCCACTGCTTCCTGGCATCTTGAGGACATTGTATCCATGGTGAGTCACTGCCATGAACTTCGCCTGGGCTGGGTACCCGAGGATGGCGTTGTATGGCAGACGGATGTGGGCGACGTCAAAGTCGATGAGCTCGGTGCGGTAGTTGTTGCGCTGCCCGAAAGTGACTGGAAGGCGAACCTGCCCTATTGGAATAGTGGAACCATCAGTGACTCCAGAGAAGGGCTTGGTCGGCTGAAGCTGATCGTACGGCACTTGGAGATTGTCGAACGTCTCGACGGACAGGATGTTGAGTCCTGCTCTGTCGTCAATGAGGGTCCTGGTGACCTGCATGTTGCCGATGACTGGGGAGCAAAGCATCGGGAGGACTCCGGCCGTTGCCGCGCACTTGAGCTGATCCGCTGAGCTGAACGTGATAGCGCACACAGACCACCTGAGAGGGCGCGTGGCCTCAAGCTTGGGGAGGATTGCATTCACCTCGTGAGCAAACTGCTTGAAGATGCGCTGTGAGGCTGGGGCCTGCGTGCCACCCAAGATGCAAGCGATTGCGCGCGGCTCCTGGAAGCCCCCAGCCTCCTCGTCTTGATGCTGGCTTTCGTTCCTCCTTGGTAGCGGCAGCAGAGGAGGAAGGCCTGTGTTGCCGTGCGGGCGATCCTCACGAGGCTGATCTCTCCAGCCTCCCTCGTGAGGCTGGTCCTGCCAGCGATCCTCGCGAGGTCGGTCACGCCTTCCTTGGCGAGGGCCACGGTCTTCCCATCGTCCGCCACCTCTTCCTCCTCCTCGGCCATAGCCCCTGTCGTTGCGCTCGGGGCGTCGGCCGACACGTCCATCTCTCACGGCCCTGAGCTCTTGACATTCGTTGGTGTTGTGGGTGTGGAGGTCATGGTACATGCAGTACCGGCTGCCCTTGGATGACTCAGGTTGATCCCTGCCTCTCTTGGTGTCTGGTTCCACTGCAAGCACGGCAGCCCCCTTCCGCTTCACGTCCTTGGCCTTGGGCTTATTCTCTTCTGGGTCGGTAGCTGGGAGTTCGAGGAGGGAAATGCGCCCTTCCTCAGCCCTGGCGCACTTGGTCGCCAAGTTGAATAGCTCCAGGGATGTGCACAGATCTTCATGGATTGCTAGCTCCTCCTTCATCTTGATGTCGCGTACGCCATCGGAGAAGGCCGAGATGATGGCTTCTTCAGTCACCTTAGGGATCTTGAGGTGAGCGTTGTTGAAGCGCTGGATGTATTTCTGTAGGGTTTCCCCTTGCTCCTGCCTGATGCGGCGCAGATCGCTCACGGCCGGGGGCCGGTCGCGAGTGCCCTGGAAGTTGGCGATGAAGCGAGTGCGCATCTCGTCCCAGGAGGAGATTGTGCAAGGAGCCAGGTTCAGGAGCTAGGTGCGGGCCCCGTCCTTGAGCGCCATGGGAAACCAGTGCGCCATGACCCTTTCGTCTCCGTTGGCGGCTTCGATGCATAGCTCGTAGAGCTATAGGAACTCCATGGGGTCCGCCGTGCCATCGTAGCGAGGGGGCAGGTCAGGCTTGAACTTGCCTGGCCATGCGACACCGCGTAGCTCGGGGTGAGGGCACGGCAGCTTGTCGTGGCCACCAGCACCTTTTGCTGGTGCTGGGCTTGTTCCTGGGGATTACCGCGCGCCGCCGCTTGGAGCAGCACGGGGTCTTGGCATGGAGGTGCAGGGACGCGATATTGGCGCGCCGGCGCTGGGAGCGCGCGAGCACCTTCTTGGGGACGAGGGATCTCTTGGCAGCTCCTTTCTTGCTGCGCAGGCGCCGGACGCGGAGGGTCTTGCCTCGGGGCTGCGCGCCTTGGAGCCAGGGCGCCTTCTTGGGAAGGAGGTGGCGGAGGCACCTCCTGATCCTCGCCTCCTGCGCGGAATGGAGGGCGAGGCAGCGAGAAGGACGGCAAGGGGGAGCCCCCTGCGGCTCTGACGAGCTCGGTGATGCGGGCGAGCCAGTCCTCATAGAGGTCGTTGACGGGGCGGTAGTGCAAGAGCTCTCTTGCCAGGAGCAGTGCGGCGTGCGCGTCCATGGGGGCGCGACGGGCGTGAGACGACGAAGCGGCTGGAGTTAGCGACGGTGTGGCGGTGCGGCCCTCCCGCCATACCAAAGGATGCTGGGATGAGGCCTGCTGCTCGTTCCCCGCCGGGCCGGTGGCGGCGTTGGCGGCAGGCGACAGGGAACGACGAGGACGTCCGCCGACGGGCGCCGTCTGGGCGACGCGGGTGGCGAGAGCAGCTCGGCGCTCGGCGCGAGCCCGACGAGTGTCAGCCATGGACACGACGGAAGATCACACGCGAACAGCGGAAGAAAGATTCCGGTGCACCCCTACCTGGCGTGCCAAATGTCGGATTTCGGGTTCCGGCAGACCCTTGAGGTTCAAATACTGGGGTGCGCGTGGAGATCTCTCCCCTATCGATCTACGTCCGATCTCCTCGCATGATCTAAGCTGGAAACAACGAACAACACAAGGGACACGAGGTTTATACTGGTTTGGGCCATCGTTGTGGTGTAATACCCTACTCCAGTGTGTGGTGTGGTGGATTGCCTCGGGGGCTGATGATGAATATTACAAGGGAAGAACAGCCTCACAAGAGGTGTTCTTGAGCTGGTGCGATGAACTGCTTGGGTGAGTTCAGTCGCCGCTCTCTCTCTCTCTGCTAGGGCTCTATCAGATCTCTAGATGTCTAGGTGTGTAGATCTCCCTCCGTCTCGATGTCTCCGCTCTTGGGTGTCTCCCTTCCTCTGTGGTGGCTAGCTCTATTTATAGAGGCCCTGGGCCTCTCCCCAAATAATGAGCGGGAAGGGCGCCAACAATTGGCCATTTTGAAGGGGAACATCTAATACAAGTTATCCTGACCAAAGGTGGTCTTCGGCTACCAAAAGTACTGGTGATGACACCGTCTTGGGCTCCACGGTGACCTCCGTCCTGCCGCTCTGCTGGTCTTGGTCTTGTTGCACCGGAATGGCAACCTTTACCCGATGCGTTGGCATGTGCTTGCCCCCTTTGCACCAAAGGGGAAACAAGGACACTGCGCAGGCCGGCGCCCGCCTGGTGCCCACCTGGTCTCAATCGTCATGGCTTGCGTCACGGGCTCCTCGCGAGGTACCCCTGCCTTGATCTCTCCGCCTCCTCGCGAGCCTGCCTGATGAGGCTGCCTCTGAGGAAGCTTCCTGTCGTCTGCCCCGCGAGGCTTGGCCCCTCGCGAGGGTCTTGAGCTTGAGCTGATGAAGATGGGCCGCGCTAGGCCCCCACTTGAGCCACGTCGCAGGCCGCAGGCAGGCAAGTCTGGAGACCCCCGTTCCCAGAACTCCGACAACTTCCACCAAGAGAAATTTGATTCCCCCCACTAATCCCTTGCGGATCTTGTTACTCTTGGGTGTTTGAGCACCCTAGACGGTTGAGGTCACCGCGGAGCCATAGTCAATTGTGGTGAAGCTTTGTGGTGTCGTTGGGAGCCTCCAATTGAGTTGTGGAGATTGCCCCAACCTTGTTTGTAAAGGTTCGGTCGCCGCCTCCAAGGGCACCAATAGTGGAACCACGATATCTCGCATTGTGTGAGGGCATGAGGAGAATACGGTGGCCCTAGTGGCTTCTTGGGGAGCATTGTGCCTCCACACCGCTCCAACGGAGACGTACTTCCCCTCAAAGGGAAGGAACTTCGGTAACACAACCTCGTCTCCACCGGCTCCACTCTTGGTTATCTCGTGCCTTTACTTGTGCAAGCTTATTTGTGATATATCCCTTGCTTGCTTGTGTTCCTATCTTTGTGGCATCATATAGGTTGCTCACCTAGTTGCATATCTAGACAACCTACTTTGATGCAAATTTTAAATTGTTAAAGAAAAGCTAAAAATTGTTAGTTGCCTATTCACCCCCCCTCTAGTCAACCATATCGATCCTTTCAATTGGTATCATAGCCTCATCTCTTTATTAAGGACTTTACCGTCCGAAGAGTATGGTTGACGTCATAGAAGGTGAGAAGGAGCACTCCGGTGCAAATCCGGCATCTTCTACGGGAGATGGGGGAACCGCGGCCTCTCGTGAGGAGTTCAATGTGGCGTTGGACACATTGAAAACCTCCATGACGACCGAGGTCAAAAGCATGTTTAAAGATTTCTTAGAAGAGCTTAAACTTTCCACCGCACCTTTCAAAGTGGGTGATCCCGCCAACAAGGTGACGGATGCTACCTCCGACAAGGGGGAAGCTACTAGCGAGAAAGCCCTTCCTACTAGTGGTAAGAGTGGCACTGGCATCTTTGCCCATGTGGAACCTCCACTTGTTTATGGTGGACCTCTCCCTTCCACTCATTTGAATCATGCCGGGCCGGCCCCTAAGATTGAGAAGAATGTTGAATTTGACTCTTGGGTCTATCGTTTTAAGTGTCATTTAAATCATGTGAATACTAACCTTTGGAGAATCATTGAAGAAGGTTTCTATCCGCATGACTGAAGCAACTTCACTCCTAGAGAAGCCGTGGATAATCAATTCAATGAGAATGCTCTCATCATCATTCAAGAAGCTATCCCACCCGAAGACCTTCCTCATCTCCGGCCCTACTCCTTGGCCAAAGATGCTTGGCGCCAAGTGGTTTACCTCTACCGGGGAAGCGCAAGCATTCAACGCTCCAACTATGAAGTGGTGCAAGATGAAGCCGATGAGTTTGTAATGAAAGAAGATGAAGAACCTCATGAGCTCTATCGGAGGGTAACCAAACTCGCGGTCTCGCTCCGAGATCATGGAAGCAAGGACACGGATGACAATTGGATCAAGCGCAAATTCCTCAAGGCAATGATGCCCTACCACAAAGCCATGTCCTCCGTCATTCGTCAAAGGGCGGACTTACACACCTTGTCCTCAAGTGATGTGTTGGATGAGTTCGTTGCTATGAGCATCTTGGACAAGACCGCCGACAATGCGGTACTTCACTCTCAACGAGTAAAGAAACCCAACCTTGCTCTAAAGGCCAAGGTTAGTGTGGAGGAAAAGGACGAAGAGGAAGAAGATTAGACTAACCTCGAAGATACAAAGTATGCCTATCATGAACACATGGCCCTTGCTTCAAGGCAATTTTGGAGCAAGAAGAACTCAAGGCCCAACTTCAACAACAACATTTCAAGTGGCACAAAGGGCAAGCAACGAGTGACGACTTGCTTCAATTGTGGCAATGTAAGTCACTTTGTTGCGGAGTGCCCTTATGAGAAGAGGGAAGACAATGGTGGCAAGCTCATCCGAAAGGACATGGCCAAGTCATTCCCCAACAAGAGCAATTTCACCAAGAAGACTCCTCTCAAGGCATTGGTGGTACAAGAAGAGTACAATGAGGGTGATGACGATGATGAAGATGGTGAGTCAGTTGCCATGGCCTCCGTTGCCATTGCGACAACTCCACGGGTGTCTCTCTTCGACTCACCCGATGAGAGCATCACCGCTGAGGTAGTCCTGGATTAGGGGGTCTCCGGACTGCCGGACTATATCCTTTGGACGGACTGTTGGACTATGAAGGTACGAGATTGAAGACTTCATCCCGTGTCCGGATGGGACTCTACTTGGCGTGGAAGGCAAGCTAGGAAATACAGATATGTATATCTCCTCCTTTGTAACCGACCTTGTGTAACCCTAGCCCCCTCCGGTGTCTAAACCGGAGGGTTTTAGTCCGTAGGACAACATTACAATCATACCATAGGCTAGCTTCTAGGGTTTAGCCTATCCGATCTCGTGGTAGATCAACTCTTGTACTACTCATATTATCAAAAATAATCAAGCAGGACGTAGGGTTTTACCTCCATCAAGAGGACCTGAACCTGGGTAAAACATCGTGTCCCTTGCCTCCTGTTACCATCCGCCTTAGACGCACAGTTCGGGACCTCCTACCCGAGATCCGCCAATTTTGATACCGACATTGGTGCTTTCATTGAGAGTTCCTCTGTGTCGTTGCCGTTAGGCTTGATGGCTCCTTCAATCATCGATAGCGATGCAGTCCAGGGTGAGACTTTTCTCCCCGGACAGATCTTTGTATTCAGCGGCTTCACACTATGGGCCAACTCGCTTGGCCATCTGGATCAGATCGAGAGTTACGCCCCTGGCCACCAGGTCAGGTTTGGAAGCTTAAACTACACTGCCGATATCCGTGGAGACTTGATCTTCGACGGATTCGAGCCCCTGCCTAGTGCGCCACACGGTCACGATGAGCATGATTTAGCTCTGCCATCGGACAGTGTTCAGGAGATCGTGTCGGCAATCGCTCCGACCCTCAATTCGGAGCCTGTTGCGCTATCCATGGACGGGTTGATATACCCCGCCACAGAGGCCATATCCTCAGCGGCGATCGAGCCGAATATCGACCTTACCCTTCACGAGAGCCATGATGCCAAGCTGCCGGATCCTTCCCCGGCCACGGACTTCGAACCGCCTGCGCCCGTGCCTATTGAATCCGACTGGGGCCGATCATGGAGTTTACCTCCGTGGATATCTTTCAGCACTCGCCCTTCGGCGACATACTGAACTCATTAAGGTCTCTCTCCTTGTCAGGAGAGTCCTGGCCGAACTATGTCCGGCAGGATTGGGGTGCGGATGACGAAGAAATTCGTTGCCCACCCACCATCCACTTAGTAGCCACTGTCGATGATTTGACCGACATGCTCGACTTCGACTCCGAAGATATCGACGGCATGGACGATGATGCAGGAGGCGAACAAGAACCACTGCCCATAGGGCACTGGACAGCCACCTCGCCATATGACATATATATGGTGGACACACCCAAAGAAGGCAATGGCGACGGGACAGCGGAGGATGACCCCTCTAAGAAGCAACCCAAGTGCCGACGTCAGCGGCGCTGCTCTAAGTCTCGCCAAAGCAAAAGCGGTGACACCGGCACAGGAGATAGTAGCACTCCGGACAGTGCCGAAGACGACAACAATCCCCTCCAGCAAGATTTAGGGCAGGAGGATGGAGAAGCCAGCCCTCCCGAGAGAGCGGCAGATGGAGAAGCTAAGGATGATAATTACATGCCTCACTCCGAAGACGAGGCAAGCCTCGACGATGACGAATTCGTCGTGCCTGAGGATCCCTTCGAACAAGAGCGCTTCAAGTGCCGGCTTATAGCCACGGCAAATAGCCTTAATCCCCTCCAGCAAGATTTAGGGCAGGAGGATGGAGAAGCCAGCCCTCCCGAGAGAGCGGCAGATGGAGAGGCGGAGGATGATTACATGCCTCCCTCCGAAGACGAGGCAAGCCTCGACGATGACGAATTCGTCGTGCCTGAGGATCCCGTCGAACAAGAGCGCTTCAAGCGCCGGCTTATAGCCACGGCAAATAGCCTTAAGAAAAAGCAACAGCAGCTTCAAGCTGATCAAGATTTGCTAGCTGACAGATGGACTGAAGTCCTTGCGGCCGAGGAATATAAACTCGAACGCCCCTCCAAGAGTTACCCAAAGCGCAGGTTGCTACCCCGACTGGAGGAGGAAGCACCAAAACCTACATCTCCAGCGTATGACGCGGCTGATCGGCCACCTCGTGGCCGCGACAAAGAGGCATTTCCAGCCAAAAGCTCAGCCCGCACCCCGACGCCACTCAAATAAAAATGTCAAGGCATGGGGAAATACGCCAGACCTGCGAGACGTATTGGAGGACAAAGCAAAACATGCAAGATCGATCTACGGATCACGAGGGCGCGCCACTATGCGAGACGATAACCGTCACGCCGGATACAGTAAAAGTAAATCCGCGGGCCGAACACAGGGACAAGACTCATTTGAGCTGCGTCGCGATATAGCCCAGTACAGAGGCGCTGCACACCCCCTATGCTTCACAGACGAAGTAATGGATCACCAAATCCCAGAGGGTTTCAAACCCGTAAATATCGAATCATACGACGGCACAACAGATCCTGCGGTATGGATCGAGGACTTCCTCCTGCACATCCACATGGCCCGCGGTGATGATCTACACGCCATCAAATACCTCCCACTCAAGCTCAAAGGACCAGCTCGGCATTGGCTCAACAGCCTGCCAGCAGAATCCATTGGCTGTTGGGAAGATCTGGAAGCCGCATTCCTCGACAACTTCCAGGGCACTTATGTGCGACCACCAGATGCCGATGACTTGAGCCACATAATTCAGCAGCCAGAGGAATCGGCCAGGCAATTCTGGACACGGTTCCTGACAAAGAAAAATCAAATCGTCGACTGTCCGGATGCAGAGGCCCTAGCAGCTTTTAAGCACAACATCCGCGACGAGTGGCTCGCCCGGCACCTTGGCCAGGAAAAGCCAAAATCTATGGCAGCCCTCACGACACTCATGACCCGCTTTTGTGCGGGAGAAGACAGCTGGCTGGCTCGCAGCAATAACATATCAAAGAACCATGGTACTTCGGATACCAAGGATGGCAATGGCAGGTCACGTCGCAACAAACATAAGCGCCGCATTAACAGCGACAATACCGAGGATACGGCAGTCAATGCCGGATTCAAAGGCTCTAAACCCGGTCAGCGGAAAAAGCCATTTAAAAGAAGCACTCCGGGCCCGTCCAGTTTGGACCGTATACTCGATCGCTCGTGTCAAATACACGGCACCCCCGACAAGCCAGCCAACCACACCAACAGGGATTGTTGGGTGTTCAAGCAGGCCGGCAAGTTAAATGCCGAAAACAAAGATAAGGGGTCACATAGCGATGACGAGGAGGAGCCCCGGCAGCCGAACACCGGAGGACAGAAGAGGTTCCCCACAAGTGCGGACGGTGAACATGATATACGCAACCCACATCCCCAAGAGGGAGCGGAAGCGTGCGCTAAGGGACGTATATGCGTTGGAGCCAGTCGCCCCAAAGTTCAACCCATGGTCCTCTTGTCCGATCACCTTCGATCGCAGGGACCACCCCACTAGTATCCGTCATGGCGGATTCGCCGCACTGGTCCTAGACCCAATCATTGACGGATTTCACCTCACTCGAGTCCTTATGGATGGCGGCAGCAGCCTGAACCTGCTTTATCAGGACACAGTGCGCAAAATGGGTATAGACCCCTCAAGGATCAAACCCACAAAAACGACCTTTCAAAGGCATCATACCAGGTGTAGAGGCCCATTGCACAGGCTCAGTCACACTAGAAGTGGTCTTCGGATCCCCGGATAACTTCCGAAGCGAGGAGTTAATCTTCGATATAGTCCCGTTCCGCAGTGGCTATCATGCACTGCTCGGGCGAACCGCATTTGCGAGATTCAATGCGGTACCGCATTATGCATACCTCAAGCTCAAGATGCCAGGACCTCGGGGGGTCATCACAGTTAATGGAAACACAGAGCGCTCTCTCCGCACGGAGGAGCACACTGCGGCCCTCGCAGCAGAAGCGCAAAGCAGCCTCTTAAGGCAATCCACTAGTTCGGCGATTAAGGACCCGGACACCTTCAAGCACGCCCAGAGTAATCGGCAACAAGACCGCCTGACACATTCCGAGCTCACATAGCAATGCGGCCCCCACCCCAGTCCCAGTCAAACGGTGAAATCCGTGCCACGTGTACATAATTACAACTTGAAAATGCCATGGGCATAGGTGGGGAGGGGGCACGACTACGGCACGCCCCAAGACGCGGCTGAACCGCACTAGGGGCTTTCCGCTTTATTATTTTTTTCTCTTTCAGGACTTTAATCTCTGGAAACTCTGTCCGGCAGTATGATTGCCGGACACATGATGCAGCAACCAAGGAGGCAGAAAGCTACATCGCACCACGGAACTCCCAGGTGGATCCCGATAACGAGTGAAATATTTGCTTTAAATACCATTCCTCATCTTGCCCTTGGAGGGGACATGTCAAATAGTCCTACTTTTTGCCTATCGCACTACTTGTATCATTCTTCTTTAACGCACCTTTTTGAATAAACAATGCATATCACTAGACTATTATTGCATTCTCTATTCTTCCTTTATATATATATATGTGTGTTCATTCATGACATTCAACACCCATACACTCTGGTACGGCCAATACGCCAGGGGCTTAAGCATACCCCATAATACGGTGTGAGAAGTTCGAACACTTTCGACAGTGCGGCACCCCGAACTAATAGCATTATATGCATCAGCTCCGAATCATGTCTTGGGTTAATAGTTGGGTTTGCCCGGCTCCCATGTTTCGGTACCTTACGTTCCGCTATATCGGCTAAGGTAGCACTGGGAGAACTACTGCGATTGTGCCCCGGTTCAGCTGGGCTAAGCACCTCAGTAGAGAAAGCTAAAACTGACTATCATGATAAGGCGAGAGCTGGTCGCTGCTCGAGAGGTTTCGAGTCCCTAAAGACTTATGCCGCTTAGAGCGAGGAGTCGGCTTTGTCCGGCTTAAGGCATGTATAGCGCCCCGAAGTCGGCCTTCCGAATACTAGGGGCTTCGCCAAAATTTAAAATTGTAGAATTCTATGGCTAAGTGAGAGTGATAAAGCATTATAGTCCGATTGCCTTGTTCGTTGTGCTGAGCACCTCCCTCGAAGGCCCCAAAAATGGGAAAAAGAGTGCTCAGGTTTATCCCGAACACCCCAGCACTCGTGGCATAGGGGCAGAAGTCGACAACTAGCCATCTCTCAGATTTAATAAACAGTCGAACGTAAGGTAATATTTTAAAAACAAGCATTGCATAGCGCATATGAACAAGTTTTCATAATACAGGATCACAGGAGCAAGTTCACTCAAAAATTACATCCTTCGCACACTCGTCCGCCACAAGACGGGCACCCTTCAGGACACCCTCATAATACATTTCAGGGTGGCGATGCTCCTTGCCCTGCGGTGGCCCCTCCTTCACCAGCTTCTCAGCATCCATCTTGGCCCAGTGCACCTTTGCACGGGCAAAAGCCCGGCGGGCACCTTCGATACAGACGGACCGCTTGATGACTTCCAGCCGTGGGCAGGCATCCACAAGCTGCCTCATCAGGCCAAAGTAGCTTTTGGGAAGGGAGTTGCCAGGCCACAGCCGGGCTATAAAGCCCTTCATGGCCTGTTCGGCCGCCTTGTGCTGCTCGACCAGTTGCTTCAGCTGGTCGCTCATAGGCATCGGGTGTTCGGTCCCAGTATACTGAGACCAGAACAACTTCTCCGTCGAGCTTCCCTCCTCGGCCTGGTAATATTTTGCGGCATCCGACACGCTGCGGGGCAAATCTACGAATGCTCCTGGAGAGCTCCGGACTTGGGTAAGTAACAAGTAATTTACTTTCACATGCTTGCTTTGCATATTGAATGCCTTACCCGCCGCTATCTTCCTCATCGCCTCAATTTCCTAGAGGGCCTTTTGGGTCAGCCTTGGCATGCTTTGTGCTCTCGAGGGCCACGGCAAGCTCGGACTCTCGCGTCTTCGAGTCAAGCTCCAAAGCCTCGTGCTTCTGCATGAGAGCCTGGAGCTCTTGCTGCACCTCGCCCACCCGTGCCTCTTATTTTTCCCGCTCGGTGTGCTCCTTGGCCGCTTTGTTTTCGGCCTCAGACAGCGCTTGCTTCAGGGTCGCCACTTCGGTCGTGGCCCCTGGCAAATTCATGATGATCCTGTCATTTCGCAACCACATTTTCTTTTATATAGAGACAAGGTATTACTTACCTTTGTTCTCCTCGAGCTGCCTCTTGGCAAGGCCGAGCTCTTTCTCGGACCTCTCGAGGTCCTGCTTCAATGCGGCGACCTCCGCAGTCAGTGCGGCAGAGGTCCGCAGCGAAGCCTGCATAAGCATATAGACATACTTATATTAGACTCCTGCAGATATTATTTGATCCTCTATTCGGCTTTTCATTGTGAACACCAAATAGAGCATCAGGGGCTACTGTCTATGCAGTAATATTTTCCCTATATTTCAAATACTTACCTCAAAGCCTGTTAGAAGGCTGGCACAGGCTTCAGTCAGTCCGCTCTTGGCGGACTGAACCTTCTTGATCACCGCACTCATAATAGTGCGGTGCTCTTCGTCGATGGAAGCACCGCGAAGCGCTCCCAACAAGTTGTCCGGTGCCTCTGGATGGACAGAGGTCACCGGCATGGGCGTCTTGCCCCTTTTGGAAGGGGGCCGCCTGCCCGAGTCTGGAACCACTGGAGGCTCCGGCGCGGTGTTCGGCTGAGAGCCGAACTTGGAGCCCCCGGGAGCCTTGCTCCCTTTGCTCCTAGAGTCCGGAAGGTCGCCTTGAGGTGCCTCCGGGACTATCTCCCCCCGGCTCGGTGCCCCTTGAGACAATACATCAGCATTGTCCATAGAGCAAGGGGAGGAGGCGGTTGGAAGTGTGTCACTATTCATGTCCGACGAGTCCAAGGAACCGTCCGACGATGATGCCTCGATACGGGCTTGGGGCAGACTGCATAATCATATTCGATGTTAGGAGAAGAAGTGCGACAAAGGTATGCTACGAGTTACTCTGGTATCCGAATACTTACGACTTTGCCAGGGGCTTGGCCCTGAGAAGCCACTCGTCTTTGCCGTCGGCGGCGCTGGTGGAGCAGTCCAGAAGGAGAGTCCTTCCCTTCTTGGACCCTTCGGCCTCCCCGGTTGGGGCGGCCTTCCTTTTCTTGTCTCCCCCGGCTGGAGGGGGAGAATCTTCATCTTCCTTCTCCTCGTTTTCACGGGAGGAGTGTGTCTCAGTGTTATCGGACGATGAGTCCGATACCACCTGGCGCCAGGAACTCTTTCGGGTTCCCTTGGCCTTCTTCTTGGTCTTCTCCGGCACCTCATAAGGAGCCAGAGTCCGCATCTCCGTCAGGAGAGCGTCCGCAGTGTCTTCGGGCAGAGGGTCCTGACAGTTAATCTGCTCTGATGTCTCCACCTAGTCCTGTCAAAGGCATGGGAGCTCAGACCCCGCACATGGTTAAGCTATGGGAAATAAACACCCTACCAGATGTACAGAACTTACCAGATTCGCAGGGCGCTTCGCGCTTAGCCCGCGGTCCTCGGTAAGAGAAGGAGGGACCTCGGCACCCTTGAACAGCACCCTCCAGACGTCCTAATGTGTCATGTCGAAGAGCTCGCTTAGAGTCTGGTGCTGGGTCGGGTCGAACTCCCATAAGTTGAGTTGGTGTCACGCGGCTCGGTGATGTAGAACCACCCCGATTGCCACCCCTTTACGGTCTCCACAAAGGAGCCCTCGAGCCATATAACATTGGGCATTTTGCCCACCATGGCTCTGCCGCATTCCGCTTGTTGGCCGCCCACCACCTTTGGCTTGATATTGAAGGTCTTCAGCCACAGGCCGAAGTGAGGCCGGATGCGGAGGAAAGCCTCGCACACGCCAATGAACCCCGAGATGTTGAGGATAAAATTCGGGGCCAGATCATGAAAGTCCAGGCCATAATAGAACATGAGGCCACGGACGAATGGATGGAGGGGAAACCCCAGTCCGCGGACGAAGTGGGGGAGGAAAACCACCCGCTCGTGAGGTTCCGGGGTAGGGATGATCTGCCCCGCCGCTGGCAGCCCGTGCGCGATATCCGCGGCTAAGTATCCGGCTCCACATAGATTTTTGATGTGTCCCTCCGTGACGAAGGAGGCCATCCACTTGCCTCCCACTCCGGACATGTTTGGAGAGAGTTGGGGAGAAGGATGCCGACTTGGGTGCTGGAGCTCAAGTGCGCAAGAATGGATGAGCAAGGAGGAAGAAGGCGTGGGTAGAAAAGGTGAGACCTTATCCCTTTATAAGGACGGACGAAACTATACGCCCCCCACTAGCGTGGTAAAACTCGCTTATCCCCCAAGCGCCGTAATTGGTGGCGCGGTTGGGTTACCCATGTCCGTATTGATGAGAAAGCCCGTGATAAGGGGAACACGATCTCTGCTTTGACAAGACGTGTCAAGAAACCGCCTCGCGTTATGTGCGGGGCTGGTTAAAGAAAAATGGTTCAAATAATTACCGGGCCATGGTGCGTGATGTCATGCTGCCAAAACGTGTCAGCAGATTAGATTTGTGGAAATATTATTCTCTCTACGGTGGTATGTGGAACTTATTTTGCAGGGTCGGACACTATCCTTGTATTCAAACTCTTCCGTGGTGTATTCGGAGGAGGAACCCGCCTTGCAATGCCGAAGACAACACTGCGCGCCGGACTCATCGTCATTGAAGCCTGGTTCAGGGGCTACTGAGGGAGTCCTGGATTAGGGGGTCTCCGGGTGGAAATATTATTCTCTCTACGGTGGTATGTGGAACTTATTTTGCAGGGTCGGACACTATCCTTGTATTCAAACTCTTCCGTGGTGTATTCGGAGGAGGAACCCGCCTTGCAATGCCGAAGACAACACTGTGCGCCGGACTCATCGTCATTGAAGCCTGGTTCAGGGGCTACTGAGGGAGTCCTGGATTAGGGGGTCTCCGGACAGCCGGACTGTATCCTTTGGCCGGACTGTTGGACTATGAAGATACGAGATTGAAGACTTCGTCCCATGTCCGGATGGGACTCTACTTGGCGTGGAAGGCAAGCTAGGCAATACAGATATGTATATCTCCTCCTTTGTAACCGACCTTGTGTAACCCTAGCCCCCTCCGGTGTCTATATAAACCGGAGGGTTTTAGTCCGTAGGACAACATTACAATCATAGCATAGGCTAGCTTCTAGGGTTTAGCCTCTCCGATCTCGTGGTAGATCAACTCTTGTACTACTCATATTATCAAGAATAATCAAGCAGGACATAGGGTTTTACCTCCATCAAGAGGGCCCGAACCTGGGTAAAACATCGTGTCCCCTGCCTCCTGTTACCATCCTCCTTAGACGCACAGTTCGGGACCCCCTACCTGAGATCCGCCGGTTTTGACACCGACACCTGCCAAGTGCCTCATGGCTAAAGCCACCAACAAGGTAACTCCCAACATCAAAACTACCATAATTAATCATCCCTCTTCGACGGATAGCATTGATGAACATGAGGGAAATAATGTGGAGGTGAATGAGTTTGAGGCCTTTATGGATAAGCTCAAGGGTAAATCCAAGAAGCACTTTGTTGCTCTCTTGGAACAACTTGGTGAAGCCAATGACATGATCGAGGCTCACGAAGATACCATCTGTAAGATGGAGAGGCATAGTTGTGACTATGCCGATGAGATTTCGGACCTTTGCAATTCTCTTGGGGAAGAGCGTGGTCTTCGTTTGGCTCTTGAGGAGTCTCACAACGATGATCATGCTAAATTAAAGAAAGGTCGTGATCATGCGCTTGTTGTTTCTCGTGTGCTAAACTCCAAGAAGGCAAAGCTTGGGGTTGATCTTGCTAGACTCAAAGAGGAGTTTGACATTCTCGATAAGGCTCACAAATTCTTGAAGGGTGTTCATGCTACCATCAAGGAGTCTCATGATCAACTCCAAGTGAAGCTAACCAAGGAGAAAGCCACTTATCCTCGTATGGTGTTAATGGATAATGCAAATGCTACTAACCCTTGTTGTGAGCATGTGCATCTTATTGAGGAGAATGTTCAGTTGAAGGAGAAACTTGAGAAAGGCCTTGTGTCATGCATACAAGGTCAGAAGAACCTAAACGACCTTTTGAGAAATCAAAAGGGAGTTGTGGCCAAGGAGGGGATTGGGTTCGCACCCAACCCCAAGAACAAGAAGAAGGATAACAAGACCAAACGACCTCCTCCTCTCAAGCAAACGTTTGTGAAGGAGGGAGAGAGTGCCTCCAATGAGAAGAAGAACAATGTGAAGGGTGACGGAGTCAAAAAGGGAAATGTCACCACTCCCAACAAAGCCGGCGACTTTAATCCTTCTTACGTGTTATGTTGTGCTAGTGATGGGCATGTCTATGCCAAATTTGTTGGTTCTCCTCATGAGTACATTGAATGGTATATTTGGGTTCCAAGACCCTTGTTACTAACATCAAAGGACCCATTACAAAATGGGTACCTAAAACCAAGCATTGATCTCTTGTAGGTGTTTGCTTCCGGTGGGGGATCATGGTTGCTCGATAGTGGAGCTACAAATCATATGACCGGAAGCAAGGACTTGGTGGTGGACGTGCAGAAGATTCCATCTATGCCCACCAATGTCAAGTGGGGTGATGCCTCATCTTCTAAGGTATTGGGACTTGGCAAGGTTGTCATCTCTCATGATCTCACGATCGAGAAGGTCATGCTTGTTGAGTCCCTTGCATACAATATACTTTCCGTTCGTCAACTTTCAATCGTGGGCTTTGCCACTTTCTTTGATATTGATACCGTGGCCCTCTTGTGGAGCAAGACTCTTAAAGTAGCCTTTGTTGGGCACGTCGAGAACGGTCTATATGTGATTAACTTTTCGGAGCAACCCACTAAGACCGCGACGTGCCTAATGGCAAAAGTTGACGTGGGATGGCTTTGGCATCGCCGTTTAGCCCATGTCAATATGAGATCTTTGCAAAGTCTTCTCAAGGGGGACCATGTCCGTGGACTAATGAATGTTAGTTTTGCTAAAGATCATGCATGTAGTGCCTGTATCGAAGGAAAGCTTCATGAGAAGGCTCACCCTCCCACGACTATCATTTACTCAAAGAGGCCTTTGGAGCTCCTTCACTTGGATCTCTTTGGGCCTCCATCCTTTGATAGCCTTGGGGGTAGGAAGTATTGCTTGGTGATCGTGGATGACTACTCAAGATATACTTGGGTGTATTTCTTCAAAAGGAAGAGCGAGACCCAACAAACCATCATTGACTTTGCAAATGAAGCACAACATCAACACAATGCAAAGATCTTGACAGTAAGAAGTGACAACGGCACCGAGTTCAAGAACTACACCTTGGATGAGTTTCTTAGTGATGAGGGGATCAAGCATCAATATTCCACACCTTACAGCCCTCAACAAAACGGTGTTGCAGGGAGGAAGAACCGGGCGTTGATGGATGCGTCAAGAACCATGATGGTGGAGTTCAAGTCTCCATAAAACTTTTGGGCTGAAGCCATGAACACCGCGTGTCATGCATCCAATCGGCTCTACCTCCGCAAGGGCTTGAACAAGACTCCATATGAGATACTCACCGGTAACAAGCCCAACCTTAAGTACTTTCGGGTGTTCGGGTGTAAGTGTTTCATTCTCAAGAAAGGTGTTCGATTGTCTAAATTTGAGGCTAGAGCTTATGAGGGCATATTTGTTGGTTATGCTACAAACTCTCATGTTTATTGTGTCCTCAATAAATCCACGGGACTTATTGAGGAGACGTGTAACGTGGAGTTTGATGAGAATAACGGCTCCCAAGTGGAGCAAAGTGGCACTTGTGATGTAGGTGATGAAATTCCTCCTCAAGCCATAAGAAGAAGGGGTGTTGGTTTTATCCTACCCATTGAGGAACCCCTTGTGGCCGAAGGAGAAGGACAATGCTCCACTCAAGTGGAGCCATCACCAACCCAAGGCCCACACGCTTCCGAAGAACAAAGTGAAGGCCCTCATCCTTGTGAACAAGACCAAAGGCAAGATCATGTTCAAGACGGTGTTGACACACCAAGTGATGCCCAAGGTCAAGTTCTCTCCTCCGAGCAAGTTCAAGATCAAGAACAAGCTCAAGACATCGCTCAAGATGATCAAGTGACCGCTCCTCAACTCACCACCGAGGAGGAATTGGAGCGTCGTGCCATCAAGATTGCTTCCAAGCTCTCCACCAAGGGTCATCTCATGAAGAATGTACTTGGAAGCATTCAAAAGGGGGTAAGCACTCGTAGACAATTGGCAAACTATTGTGAACATCACGCGTTTGTCTCTTGTGTTGAACCCCAAAAGGTATATGAAGCACTCGAAGATCCGGATTGGCTTAATGCCGTGCATGAAGAACTCAATAACTTCGAGTACAACAAGGTGTGGAGATTGGTGCCAAGGCCAACGGGGAACCACAATGTCATTGGAACCAAGTGGATATTCAAGAACAAGCAAGATGCTCATGGGACCATCATTCGCAACAAGGTAAGATTGGTGGCACAAGGCTACTCCCAAGTCGAGGGTATCGACTACGGTGAAACCTTTGCTCCTGTTGCTCGCCTTGAATCCATTCATTTGTTGATTGCTTATGCTTCTCATCATAAATTTAAGTTGCAACAAATGGATGTGAAGAGTGCTTTTCTTAATGGTCCTATTAATGAGTTGGTCTATGTCAAGCAACCCCCCGGGTTCGAGGATCCCTACTTTCCCGATCATGTGTATCAACTCGATAAGGCACTCTATGGGCTTAAACAAGCCCCACATGCGTGGTATGACCACCTTATCAAATTGTTACAAGATCGTGGGTTTGAAGTTGGGCTAATCGAGCCCACTCTTTTTACTAAGAAGGTCAAAGGGGAGTTGTTTGTATGCCAACTATATGTTGATGACATTATCTTTGGTTCCCCTAACAAAGCTTTCAATGAGGAATTCGCCGCTCTCATGACCTCTAAGTTCAAGAAGTCTTCCATGGGAGAGTTGAAGTTCTTTCTAGGGTTCGAAGTGAAGCAAAGAAGAGAAGGAACCTTCATCAACCAAGCCAAATACACTCAAGACATGCTCAAGAGATTCAAGCTAAGTGATGTCAAGCCGGCTTCCACTCCAATGCCCACCAAGTGCCAACTTGACATAGATCCCAATGGTAAAGCAGTGGATCAAAAGGTATATCGCTCCATGATTGGATCCTTGCTTTACCTTTGTGCATCTAGACCGGATATCATGTTGAGTGTGGGAATTTGTGCACGGTTTCAAGCTGCACCTAAGGAAAGTCACTATGTGGCGGTCAAGCGAATCTTTTGATATTTGGCTCATACCCCAAACTTTGGCTTATGGTACCCAAGAGGAGCAAACTTCAAGCTTGTAGGGTATTCGGATTCTGATTGGGTGGGAGACAAAGTGGATAGGAAGTCCACTTCCGGAGGGTGCCAATTCCTTAGTTGCTCTTTGGTGAGTTGGTCTTCCAGAAAGCAAAGTTGTGTATCTCTCTCGTCCACCGAAGCGGAGTATGTAGCGGCCAGTAGTTGTTGTCACAACTCTTATGGATGAGGCAAACTTTAAATGATTACGGTGTCATTTGTGACAAAGTGCCTCTTTGGTGTGACAATGAAAGTGCCATCAAGATTTCTCTTAACCCGGTGCAACACTTCAAGACGAAGCATATTGAGATTTGGTATCACTTCATCCGGGATCACATTAGGCGAGGGGAGATCGAGCTCAACTACGTCAACACTCATGACAACCTTGCAGATATTTTCACGAAGCCGTTGGATGAAGCAAGATTTCGCGAGTTAAGGCATGAGCTAAATATCATCGATTCGAGCAATGTTGCTTGACCCTTGCACACCCCACCACACCCAACTTGTTGTCTTGTTTAGGTGTAGGCATGGACATAGGGGGAGTGTTGTTCTCTCAATGAACTCTCCCTCCCCCATTATGCATAAATTGATCAAATCTTTCACATTAGCCACTTTTGATGGTACTTGTGCTTCAAAGACGAGTTTTGGTCATGGGCCCAAGGATAATTCTTCGAGGTGTCATACCAATTGACTCAAACATAGGTGGCTCTGGCCACCGCCCTCTCTTTTTGGAGAGGTGGTGTCTCGTGGTCGTCTCTTGTTGTCGTTTTTCCCCTTCTTCTCTTCGTGTTTGAGCTTTTTGTGGTGTCCTGCTTGTTTGAAGTTTCCTTGTGAAGACCTCTCTTTTCTTGTGTTTGGAAACTGCTTCTTCTTGAGCCCATGGTACTACCGCGGTGAGCCACGGTACTACCACGCATGGAGTGCATGGTACTACCGCACCTAGCGCGGCAGTAATTTTTTACTGCCGCCTGGGAGAGCGGTACTACTGCTCAGGTGCGGTACTTCCGCCGAGCGGTACTACCACGATGAAGCGCGGTACTACCACGATGAAGCGCGGTACTACCGCGCTGACGAGTGCGTGGGGGTTATGACTCGGGTAGGGGAGTTCCAACTCCCCATACCCATTCACTTGTCTCTCTCCCCACCGCCTCTCTCTCTCGCTCAAGAACAGCGCCGGAGGTCCTTGCCGGATCTCCATCTCCGGCCACTCTCCTC
This sequence comes from Triticum urartu, assembly GCF_003073215.2. Classification (NCBI taxonomy): domain Eukaryota; kingdom Viridiplantae; phylum Streptophyta; class Magnoliopsida; order Poales; family Poaceae; genus Triticum; species Triticum urartu. The sequence continues at coordinate 502,239,591 of NC_053023.1, read as the reverse complement.
GGATTCCGACCGGTGGGATCGTTCCCCACCACTTCCTCTTGCCATGGACCAAGGTTTCTCCCCAAAATCCCTCTCTTTCTTGGTTGTTCTTTCGCTTCTAGGTTTTTGGGGAAATGCTTGTGTTCTTGAGATTTTAGGCCAAGTCTTTGCAAGAGAAGGTTGTAGGAGAGTAGTGTTGCGTAGAAATTATACTTGATATATTGTCCCGTGGTAGATTTGATCAACCGTAGTTCCGCCGTGGTTGCGCGCGTCTTCTCAGATTCAAAAGTAGGTTTGGATCTAACGCGGTGCGGTACTACCGTGCTACTGGTGCGGTACTACCGCCCGTTCGGTGCGGTACTACTGCATGTTCTATGGCACTAAGGTCTTACTACCGCTCCAAGCCACGGTACTACCGTATCCTCACACGGTACTACCACGACTAGAAGCGGTACTAAAATTTTAGTACCGCAAGACCAGGCGGCACTACCATTGTTGTCCCATCTTCCTCGTGGCAGTTATCCCGTATGCTTTCTACTTGTTTCCCTTGCTTTGCCGTGGTCTTTGCATTGATTCTTCTCGCTTTTGTGTGTGTTTTCTCTTGTGTCTTAGGTGGTGGCTCTCGCCGTTCCAATCCCAGTCGTGACACTGGCTCCAAGCGACTGCACAATCCTCAAGATGAAGCTCCAGAGGGCTCCAATGCCCCCAAGCGCAACGTCAAGACCACTGCCAGCAAGCAAAAGGAACCTGCTAAGGGCATGGACGAGATTCCACTCAATGAGTACGTCGAACGCCAGAAGATCAACCCTTATGTGAATGCTCGTGCTATCCTCAGAGGCACTGAGTTGTTTTGGACCAAGCAGTAGGCTCTCATTTATCTGGATGTAATCAAGAACAAGCAAAACACCTACGTGGATGTCAAGTGGATAGACATGAATCACATGAGGAAGCACAAGTTTTGTGACTACTTTGGAGAAGCTCTGGATTTGGTGGAGCAGTTCGGTATTGAACATGTGATCTCTTTCCACCTTGACTATGATCCTGAGCTTATCTATCAGTTCTTTGCCTCAGTTTACTTTCACCCCGGGGATGAGCGGAGGATGACCTGGATGACCAATGGCCGTCAGCTGTCTGCTACCTGGAAGGAGTTCATGGGTCTGCTCCACGTTCCTGATGATGGGCTTCACACACCCATTGGTGTTCGCCCCCACGCCAATTCTGAGTCTGCTAACAAGAACAAGCTTCAGCCGTACTATGTTGAGAAGGTGCTTCCCAGTGGCAAGTCGACTTGGGTGCTGAACTCGTTTCTGGATATCATGCATCGCATCTTCCGCAACACTCTGTTCCCTCGCATTGGCGACAAGGACAAGGTTCATTCCTATCTGGTGGACATGATGCTCCTGTGCGCGGAGGCACGTACGTCTCAGACTCAGCCACTTGATGTCTCACACATCATGTGGTGTGAGCTTTAGTTTGCGGTGTACACCCGCAAGGTACCTATCTATGGACCATACCTGATTCTGTTGATCTCCACGACTTGGGAGAAGATGTACCCTGGTGATGAGTTCCTTGCTCCAGACTGGATTCGGCATGAGTCCATCAGTCTCCGCGTCAAGCCCAACTGGGCCAACACTACTACCCGTGCTGAGGCGTCTGCTGCTAGGAGGGCTGTTGGTGAGGAGGAGGCTGGTGCAGAGGATGTTGTTGAGGACCATGCTGCTGAGTCTTCCCAACCTTCCTCTGAGCCGTCGTGGGCCAAGAAGTTTAAGGACAAGATGAAGACTCTCTTTTGCATGCAGGCGAAGGGGCAGTACAGGACTCACGTGGCATCCAAGGAGAGTCGCCGCCACGACAAGAAGGTCATGAGGCTCTTTGGAGAGGATGTCTCTGGCGGTTCTGAGGATGCCATCACACCAGAGGCTGCATGGATGGCGAAGCAAGGTTTCAAGTGTACTAGTTCTGAGGAGGACATCGAGGAGACCGTTCCCGCCATCGAGTCTGGCGAGGAGCACGAGGAGCATTGGGATGACTTCTCTGCCTGAGCCACCCCTTGTGTGTAGGTGTCCTCTCTGCCTTTTTGGTGTCTCGATGCTAAAGGGGGAGAGAGTGTAGGGATTAGCGTTCTTGCGAGTCGTGTCGTCTTTGGTGTTTGCTTTGTCGTTTGGACCTCATTTGCTTTGGTTTAGTTTGCGCCTTTGAGACTTATCCTTCATATGGTGTAAGACATATGCACTCTATTCTATCCTAGTGAGCTTATGATTGTGCTACTTGTTATGCTCGTATTTGCTATCTTGTCTAGTATTAGCCTTACTTTTGCAAGATATGCCTTGTCTCTATAATATAGGGGGAGCTTTGATCTTAGTATGTGTGCCGTGCAGTCCAAAGCACCCATCTAGTTAGCACACATCTAGGGGGAGTCCGTCTATATTCTAGAGAAGAGGGGTTTGCGTTTGCTTTACCTTATTTCCTCTGTGCAAATCACGTATTGTCATCAATCCACCAATAAGGGGGAGATTATAAGGGCATATTTATCCCTAAGATGTTTTGGTGAATGATGACAATGCTTTTGCGGACTAATCATGTGCCTTGAGTTTCCCAGACATTACATCGCTAGGCACAAGACGTTTTGGTGCCCCTCAAAGACTGTTGAAGACGGCATCTTCTCTACGTTTCTTTTTGGTGGATTTGAGTCGTAGGAAAGCCATACTATCAAGAGGGGGTCCGCGTCGGAAAGGTTTGGGTAGAATCATCACGTACACATTTTCTTCCTTGTCCCCTCCTTTCCCCTGCACTTTGGAGCATCCTCCGTTGATCCTCTTTCCCTTGTCCTGGCTGTTGTTGGTGGACTTGCGGTAGTACTGCTCCTCATTGAGCGGTAGTACCGCAGGCACCCGCGGTAGTACCACACCTTGGTGCGGTAGTACCACAGGTGCCCACAGTAGTACCGCTCCTTTGGAGCCGCAGTACCGTGGCCCCCAGGCCAAGTACCGCTCCTTCGCGGTAGTAGGGGCGGATGTAATTTTTTACATCTGCGCCACTGCGGTAGTACCACATCCCTTGCGCGGTAGTACCATGCGCGGCCTAGCTCAGTTGCCTGGCGGTAGTACCGCTCCTCTGCGGTAGTACTGTGTCGGATTTTTGCTTCTTCCATTTACCAACGGAAGTAGGCATGGATGTTTCTTTATCCGCGCTCTTCCCAGGCTAGGGGTTTCCTGCCTTGCGGTAGTACCGCAAGGGGCAGCGGTAGTACCGCGCCTGCGGCAGTACTGCCCTCAGCCCTTGTCCTACAGGTCTGACCTAGCTGCTGCTGCTGCTGCAGTAGTACCGCGGGTCCGCACGGTAGTACCACGTGGCCTTGCGGTAGTAGCGCTTGTCAGCAAGCGGAAGTACCGCGTGGCCCTGCGGTAGTACCGCTGGTCTTGGGCGGTAGTATCGCTGGTCGCGGGCTGGTAGGTGGATAATGGTTGGATTTTTGTCCTAAGCTATAAAATGGGTGTCTTCTTCCTCTAGTTGACTTCCTCTTCTAACCCTAAGCTCCATTGTTGCTCCAAGGTCCATTTTCGCCCGATCTCACTCCCTAGCCAATCAAACTTGTTGATTTGCTCGAGTGTGGTTGAGAAGGCCCCGATCTACACTTCCACCAAGAGAAATTTGATTCACCCCACTAATCCCTTGCGGATCTTGTTACTCTTGGGTGTTTGAGCACCCTAGACGGTTGAGGTCACCGCGGAGCCATAGTCCATTGTGGTGAAGCTTCATGGTGTCATTGGAAGCCTCCAATTGAGTTGTAGAGATTGCCCCAACCTTGTTTGTAAAGGTTCAGTCACCGCCTCCAAGGGCACCAATAGTGGAACCACGGCATCTCGTATTGTGTGAGGGCGTGAGGAGAATACGGTGGCCCTAGTGGCTTCTTGGGGAGCATTGTGCCTCCACACCGCTCCAACGGAGACATACGTCCCCTCAAAGGGAAGGAACTTCGGTAACACATCCTCGTCTCCACCGGCTCCACTCTTGGTTATCTCGTGCCTTTACTTGTGCAAGCTTATTTGTGATATATCCCTTGCTTGCTTGTGTTCCTATCTTTGTTGCATCATATAGGTTGCTCACCTAGTTGCATATCTAGACAACCTACTTTGATGCAAAGTTTAAATTGTTAAAGAAAAGCTAAAAATTGTTAGTTGCCTATTCACCCCCCCTCTAGTCAACCATATCGATCCTTTCAAAGAGTCTTCCTGAAAGCAAGCAATTTGAGGAAATTTTACGCAAGCAAGGAAGACACCAGAAGAAACAAGGTGTTGGTTTTGAACGAAAGTTCAATGCCAATGGAGTTGAGCGGGAAGAAGATCAATACCCCAAGAAAAAGTTTGTTCCTCAACAAGAGAAGTATGATCCTACTTCTTTCCAAGGAACACAAGCTCAAGATGATCTTCCACCACAAGGCCACAAGCTAAAAGGCAAGGACAAGCTTTAAGAGGAGATTGATGCATTTGAAGAAGCACCTAAGGCCTTGGTCAAGTGGGTTCCCAAGACTACATCAAGTTCCACTTCATCAAGTATGACTGCAACTCCAAGGATTCCCGTCAAGATGGTGTGGATCCCTAAGAAGAAGAACTAGAGAATTCTTGAGGGTGACTCCGCCAACATACTTCACTCTTATCATCTTGGCAAGGAAAGGTGCAAACAACTTCCATATCTTGCACTAGTTCAAGGAGTCACAAACCCTCCTGTTGGTAAGACAAGGGACAAGGTAACCTAATGCATTCATGTACATCATCTCATGTGAATATCACTCTATGTCTATGGATATCCTTGTTTGTTCCTTGTGGGACTAACCCGTGTAGGTATTGAAAGTGCAACTCACTCCAAAGGATTGCTCCGAATGATCTACATCAACATTGAGCATCTACATCTTCAACACCTACATGAAGTCATCATCGACAAAACCCAAGGTTAGTTTATCCCTCTTAGGGGGGATATCACATCTAGGGGAGCTTTACTCTAATCAATTGAGCTAAAGCAACTCTAATGATGTGAGCACAACAAAGCTTTATGTAAAAGTGGCAACCCCACTTGTGCTTAAACAATGAGTATGACCTATGATCAAATGTTCTCATTTGACTCCTAAGTTAATATACTCATATATAGATGACCGAGTCATTGCTAAATTTCTTGATAGATGCTAGAGTGATTGTGCATGCTTTGTTACATATTTCATTTGTCATTTTATTGTGTGAGCATGTTGGATGCATATTTTACTCATTCGAGGACATCCATTTGTTGCTTTGATTGGTTGGCTTTTTCTCTTTTGCCAAATGGATGGACAAGAATGCCTAAGGACTCCCTCTAGCTATCTATGCTTTTCTCGTCTCAAACTCTATTCATGCTACATCACAAAGTTCGATCAAGTCAGATTCGAACCACTCTGTGTGAGGAGCACTTGGAGTCCCCGATTCGTCATAGACTTAAACTTCCAAAACCTCTTTGTGTATTTCGGTATGACGGAGTCATCCATTTCGGTCACACCGAGATCACTAAGTTGATCTAGGTTTTCAATCTTGGTGAAACCGATTTGAACTTTTCGGTCACACCGAGTTGCAGTAACCGCTTGCGATTCTGCATCTTGGTGCCACCGAGTTGTTCCACTCGTTCACACTGACATGGTCAGGATATATAAACCCAGGGGTGAGATTTTGGAAATTTCTTCGAAACCTCTCAGCACGGGCGTATCTTGCTCTGCCGCCTCGGGTCTCCGGATCGTCTTCTCGCTGCCAGCAACCTCCCGCCGCTGGTTTCCATCGCCGTCAACGGAATTCTGCCCCTCCGTTGCCGCCGTAGCGAACTCCGCCAAACTAGGGTATGAGTTCAATCCTTTGTGCTATTCTTTTAACTCCGATTCGTAGCACATTACTTTGCCATGATCATGACCACGTATGCAAACAATCCATCCACTGAAAACTTCCTTTAGATTAGATTAGATTTGAAGATTTAGGGTTAGGTCTCCGCCGAACTCATCTCAGACCGACCGAATTGTGGAAATCGGTCTCACCGATTTGGCTTAGGCCATTGCACTTGCACTTTCGGTCTGACCGAAAACTGCGAATCGGTGTGACCGAGTTCGATTCTCTCTGAAACCCTAGCAGTCTCGGTGCCACCGAACTGTGATCGATCTGACCGAGTTCACTAGTTTAGGTTCCAAAAGCTGCTTCGGTATCACTGAGTTTACAAATCGGTAGCTCTGAAATGCTTTCTATGGAGAAAATAAAACTAAGTTTTTAAGTCATCTGTTTTGCAAAAACTCTACACTTTGTGATGCTCATCCACTCTACCTCATCTATATCTATTCATAGGGTCTGCTGTCAGTAAGTTTCAGAGATGTCTGATCAAAGTGACAGTCAGAACAGGTCTGCAGAACAAGTGCAATTGAGTGAGGGCACTAGTCCCTCAAGCAGTTCTGATGATGGCAGCAGGAGCACACCAAGTAACTTGCCCAAAGCAGCCACCAGGTCAAGGAAGAAGAAAACCTCATATTCTGAAGATGAGGACTATGTGGTTGTTGAGGAGGAAGTCATCTCCAAGAAGAAGGTGCTGAAGAAGGAATATGTCACAGCCGCAACAACTAAGCCTGGCTTGCACAAGAAGGCCCCTGCCAAGAGGGTGCCAACCGTAAAGGTTAGAGCCTCAACTGTTGAAACGTCCAAGCCAACTAGAGAGGCTGTTGGAGAAGGAAAGAAGAGGAAGGAAGGGTCAAGAAGACCACTGCCAGAATGCTTGGTAGATCCTCCATTATGAGAGATCCAGAAGAAGATGAAGAGGAAGAGGATGCTGCTCCAGCTCCCAAGTCTCAGAAGCTCATGGGAGATGCTATCAAATCAGGGGCTACTCCATCTAAGCCCAAGCCTGCTCCCAAAGCTCCAGCTCAGAAGCCTTCTGCACCCAAGAGAAACACTATAAGTATTCCTGCAACAGAGAAGAACAAGGCCCAGTGCCTCAAGCTGAAGAAGAGGAAGATGATTCACTTGTTTTGAGGAAGTTGAAGCCCAAAATTCCTGACCATAATGATACTCATCCAGTTGCTGAGGACATGCACATCAGGAAAGATGCAGGACTGAGGTTGTGGAGGGAGTCTGATCCCTATGATGTTAGGAGGAGGACTGCAGTTGATTACAGGTTTCACACTAAGGAACATCAAGACTTCTATGAGACTATTTTGCTCGATAAGAAGCCCATTGTCTGTGACATGAGATAGGTTGATTGGGAATACATCAAGGAGAATGAAGATCACTTCCTAGGATTATATGACAGCTTCAAAGCATGTGGAGTAGATGAATTTGTTGGACTGAAGCTCACCAAATGGAATGATGAGCTGATCATGCAGTTTTACTCCACTGCCCACTTCTATCCAGATGGAAGGATAATATGGATGTCTAAGGGTACCAGGTACCAGTCCACTGTTGAAGAATGGGAAAAACTAATCAATGCCCCAGAGGAACATGAGGATGGCTTGGATGTGTATGCCAAGAAAAAGAAGGATCACAACTCCATGACTAACATGTACAAGGAGATCACAAATAAAGCTTTGGAGACTCACAAGCTTGGATCAGTACACTTCTTGTTGTCTGGTCTACCTACTATCAACTGGACCTTAAGGCACACCTTGCTACCCAAGTCAGGAGATCATAAGATGATCAAAGGACACTCCATCAACATGCTGCAAATCTTTGATGTCCCTCGGAAGTTCAAGGTCATGAGTCTGATTGTAGAGACAATCAAGAGGACTGCTGCTGCCAAAAGAGAAGTTGTGGGTATGCTCCACATATTCAGGAGCTCATCAATTCTAAGATGGGCACATGAACTTATTTGCTAGGCAAGGAGCATCTACCCTTATATCCTGAATTTGAAGACAATATTGTTGTGATGAATGAGGAAGACCCCACATCTGCTCATGCATAGGAGAAGAGAGCCAAAGCTAAGGCAGAGAAAGCTGCAAGGATGCCAAGTGCAGAAGAAGCATCTCAGGTGTTCCTCAAGTCAAAACAAGATCAATTAGGCTATCCGATTCAAGCTACACTGAGGATTGAGAAGGGCTTGGCCACCCTGACTCAGAATCAGGAGAGCCTGGAGAGGATTGTTGAGACAAAATTCTATGATCTTGACCTGAAGGTAACTGAGATTCAGACTGTAGTTGAGCAGCTTTAGGAGGAAGCAGAGGAGAGGAGAGGAAAGGCAACTACTAATGCTTTTCAGCATGTGCCACGAGGTCCAGGTCTGCTGTAGTGCCAGTTTCAGATGCTAGAGCTACATTGTCAGCACCAGCAGCTACAGCTCCAGTGCCACCTCCAGCACCCACTCCACCAGCTCCAACTACATTGATAGATGCCTTCGTCCTTGGAGTTCTCTCTACACCACCTCCCGAAGACCAAGCCTGAGAAACACATAGTACTATGCATATTTGAACTTTTTGGTAACTTGTTGCCAAAGGGGGAGAAATATGTATAGATTATAGGCTTCGAGAGAGTGTTTTGCTTCTTTGCTTTTGGTTGAACTTTTTTTATTGTGTGAGATACTTTATGTCCTTGTGAGATACCTATTTGATCATGTGGTTGATCATTTGCTACCTTAATGCTTGTTTGGATGATACTATCTTTTATATCTCATATATGATCATTCACTTGCTTGGTGATGAGTGCATGCTTTTAATTTCTATCATTTTGAGCGCTCCACCAAGATGTATGTGACATGGAAGAGTAACCCATGATCCTAATCGATTGTGCATTTGCATTTAAAAGCAAATCTTAAATAATGCAAAAATTTAGGGGGAGCTCTTGCTTATCACATACTTCTTAAAGCGACGATGTTTTTCAATCTTATGATCATTTGTCGAAGCTTTGATCTATATGTTGTCATCAATTACCAAAAATGGGGAGATTGAAAGTGCAACTATCCCTGGGTGGTTTTGGTAATTCCTAACAACATATAGCTCATTGAGCTAATGCTATTTTAAGATACATATTTCAGGAAAGCTCAATGATTGGCATGGCATGGATTAGAAAGTGGCCCCTCAAAATGCTAAGGACAAAAGATTGGCTCAAGCTCAAAGCACAAGACTCTACATTTTACTTTTAGTGATCCAAGATCACATTGAGTCCATAGGAAAAGCCAATACTATTAGAAGGGGGTGAGGTGTTGCTTAATGAGTTACTTGCTCAAAATGCTTAAGGATATGCTCCAAAAACCCTCAATTAGTTTCTCATATCCACATATGTCCCAAACCAAAAGTCAAACTCGGCCCCACCGAAATCTTATATCTGGCGCCACTAAGTTCACTTGACATAGCCACTGCCACAAACCCTAGTCACTTCGGTTTCACCGATAGGGATCTCGGTCTCACCGAGATGGGACTGTAACCTCTTTGTTTCCCTTCGTAACGTTTCAATCCAACCGATATGAGAGATCGGTCCCACCGAGATTGCAATGCAAACTCTCTGTTTCCCCTTCGTAACATTTCGGTCTAACCGAGATGAGCGAATCGATCCCACCGAGTTTGCCTGACCAACTCTCTATTTGTCTATTACCAAAATTGGTCCCGCCGAGTTTGTGTAATCGGTCTCACCGAGATTACGTTATGCCCTAACCCTAATGGAATCGGTCCCACCGAAAATCCTAACATTCACATTTTGAACTAAATCGGTCTGACCGAGTTTTATAATTCGGTCCCACCGATTTTGGTGATTTGTGTGTAACAATTAGATTTTGTGTGGAGGCTATATATACCCCTCCACCCACTCTTCATTTGTGGAGAGAGCCATCAGAACATGCCTATAGTTCCAACATACATTTTCTGAGAGAGAACCACCTACACTTGTGTTGAGGTCAAGATATTCCAATACAACCACATAAATCTTGATCTCTAGCCTTCCCCAAGTTGCTTTCCACTCAAATCATCTTTCTACCAAATCCAATCCTATGAGAGAGAGTTGAGTGTTGGGGAGACTATCATTTGAAGCACAAGAGCAAGGAGTTCATCATCAACACACCATCTATTACCTTTTGGAGAGTGGTGTCTCCTAGATTGGCTAGGTGTCACTTGGGAGCCTCCGTCAAGATTGTGGAGTTGAACCAAGGAGTTTGTACGAGCAAGGAGATCGCCTACTTTGTGAAGATCTACCCTAGTGAGGCAAGTCCTTCGTGGGCGATGGCCATGGTGGGATAGAGAAGGTTGCTTCTTCGTGGACCCTTCGTGGGTGGAGCCCTCTGTGGACTTGCGCAACCGTTATCCTTCGTGGGTTGAAGTCTCCATCAACGTGGATGTACGATAGCACCACCTATCGGAACCATGCCAAAAATCTCTATGTCTACATTGCGTTTGCTCCCTCCAAACTCCTCCCTTTACCTTCATATATGCAATTGTTTTACATTCCGCTGCTATACTCTTAGAATTGCATGTGTAGGTTGATTACTTGAATTGTGGTAAGTTGCTAAAATCTGCCAAGACTTAAAATTGGGAAAAGGCTAGATTTTTATTTGGTGAAGTAGTCTAATCACCCCCCTCTAGACATACTTTCGATCCTACAACATGCACCATTGTTACTCTTGCATTCCAATTCATTAGTCTCGGATGATTTAAGGTTCTATTATGAAGTAATATATGTAATATTCATATATGAATTCAACGGGTACGCAATTTATGAAATGGAGGCTATGTAATCATATGAGGTAACACTTTTAAGTAGCGGACTACAATATCCATTTCTTTTGTGGGACTACAATATCCATTTTTTTGTGCGCCTCTACACTAACACGTCAATGCATTATTTTTAAAGTAAATAACCAATGGCACTAAATTATCTATTTACACGAGAAATACATAGGCTGAGCGTTTGATCCCTTTTTTTGTGAACGCGCCTCTACACCCGTACGATTGGCTGCACCCATGTGAACATCCAAGTTATCGGCGCATCATCCTGAGTTATTGTATTTTTTTTCTGGGGTGGAGTTCACACCAGTTATTATCTTCTAACGTGTGCCCCGTGTACACACTCTCGCATGACCTTCCCGCTAGCATGGTCCAAAATTAGTTGAAACTGGATACGAACGATCCCGCGGGCGGCAAAATCTCCCGCCTCCTTCTAAAATTTCGGCCACCTAGTCTTTAGCATGCGAAATTCCCCTTTTGTCCTTGGTGCACGGTGAAAAACAGTAACAATACCGCCCTCATCTACATAATAGGTCGGGGCTGCTTTGGTAACTTCCGGTTCCCCCCACCACACGACACCCCCATTTCCTCTCCCCCTCCCGTAAAAACGACTAACTCCATAGCACCAGAGGATCTTACATCACGCCGTCCGTAGTTCATCGGCCTTTCTTCCCCTCCCCTCTCGAAACCCTAGACTGCTCATCCACCGGCGTACCAGAGCCCATTCACTGCCAGTGGCGTCCACCTCACCGGATCTGCTTCTGCGGCCGCATCTACCCCTCGCCTCCACTAGAAACAAGTAGACTGCTCATCCACCACTGTACCACAGCCCATTCAATGCCTGCCATGTTCCACAGCGCCGGATCTGCTTCGCCGGTACTCTTGTCAACCACAGTGCATCTGCAGCAGCTCATTCGTAGTCCCCACCGAAGACGCTTCGTCCACCCCCCCCCCCCCCCCGGGGCCCCCCCCCCCCCCCCCCGGAGGTGCCCCATCGACGCCCCCATCGACGGCCTCTGATCCTCTTCGCCGACACCTTCCTCAACCCTACCGGAGCTGCTTCGCTGACACCATCGTCAACCCTACCATAGTAGCTTTGCCTATACCATTCTCTACCCTACCGGGGCTGCTTTGCCAACTCACAAGTCCACAGCCACAGATTCGCTTCGTCGCACCCTCATCCAACCTACCGGAGTAGCTTTTGACGCCCCGTCCATGGCCGCAGATCTGCATCATCGACACCATCCTTAACCCAACCACCAGAGCAGCTTCACCGATGCCCTTGTCCACGGCCACTGATCCACTTCTCCCACACCGTAGTCCACCCTACCGGAGCCGCTCCACGAACACCCTACTCGGCGGTTCTAGATCTCCTTACCAGACCCAGACAGCCAGCGCAGCTTCATCACCCTTGACGTTTCTAACCTGATTCCCACCGTCTGGCAAGATGCCAAGCACCTGCCACGGCTTAGGTACTTCACCTTTAAACCCTTCCAGCATCAGCTACCCGATGTACTTCAAATATACTAACATGTCACTGTTACTTGTTATGCAGCTGGCAAAAACTATAAGGACGATGTTTCTTATGGATCTAACATCTTGGCCAACCAAGATCCTGGACTGAGGCATTGCTATGATCTTGTAAGTGCGTCTCTCTCTCTTGTATTGTTGTGTGCCTGCCAGCGTGCTTTGCTAGGATTTTCGACCAGTAATCCCTTTGTGCAGACAATGATTTCTACTACTGGCTGCTAAATTATATATGTAGAGGTCATGCATGATACTACCTCATACCTCCGTTCCTAAATATAAGTCTTTCTAGAGATTCCACTATAGGCTACATACGGAACAAAATGAGTGAATCTACACTCGAAAATGCATCTATATACATCTGTATGTGGTCCATACTGGAATCTCTAAAAATACATATATTTAGGAACAAAGGTACTACATTACACAAAATCATAGGTGGCATGTAGGAATTCCAGTGCACTACATTAGGCTCCCTTATAGTGCCTGCTAGTCCAGCACACAGAGTCATGGCTATTTTATGCTACGCACACAATCGTTAATTGGTGGTTTAAATATACGCAAGGGATAGGCAATGTATTATCATGTAGAGATGTCTGAAATTCGCCGTGTCAACTTGCAGATAGGGTTACACAATGAAAAAGTACAAGTGGTATGTGGCAATTTCATGGAACATCGCAAAAAAGGAGTGGCAACGGTGAGCCTATACAGTGTGCTATGGTAGGTCACTCCTCCATTGCAATCATCGTGAAATGTTATTTGTATGTCAGTTCTATTGTCCAAGTTTCTTAGGGACAGTTATTACGAGTTATCCTAAGAAAATAAGCACATGTGAATATAAGCTCCAGGTAATAAGGCAACCAGTTCTTTTCATTGCCTTCCTTTTTAGCTTATCTTCGGTATGATTAGTGAAAAGTCTAGATTGCATTATATTTTGTCATTTTTTGCCCATATGAAAATTAATTTGACTTGCAAACATCACAAATTGAACCCATTGTAGTAATTAATATGATAGGAAAACATACCATGATTATTTGTTCAAAATGCAAATACAAAGATACCATCTACTTGGCACAATCTACTTTAGGCAATGTGATCATATAGCAGCACCACCTGAAAGCATCATATAGCAGCAGCAGCTCATAGCAACTCATCATACAGCAGCAGCAGTGTGCAATTCATCATATACCAGCAGCAGCTCATAGCAATTCATCATATAGCAGCAGCAGAAGCAGCTCATAGCAATTCATCATATAGTAGCAGCAGAAGCAGCTCATAGCAATTCATCATATAGCAGCAGGAGGAGCAGCTTATAGCAACTCATCATATAGCAGCAGCAGCTCATCGCAATTCATCATATAGTAGCAGCAGCTCATAGCAATTCATCATTTAGCAGCAGCAGGAGCATCTCATATCAATGTATCATATAGCAGCAGCAGAAGCAGCTCATAACAATTCATCGTATAGTGGATCAGAATGAAAATTTGGCAAAAAATCAGAGGAGATCCTCACCTTGTTGGATGAGCTCATCCTTCAACAGCACTTCAAGGCCACGACCTGGGAGGAGGGGAGGGGGAGTAAGGTGCCTTCTGCCACAGTGTGGCATCAGCCGTAGTTGTGTGGCGCACGCCAGAGTAGTGCGTTGGACGGACCATAGTGGAGCAGCTGCTGGAGACCATGGGAATGAGGGGCGGCGCCAGAGGGAGGAGCAGCTGGGGAGATTTGGCCTTACCCATCGGCCATGTAGCCTAGCTGGACAGAGCATCGTCAAGGACCAGGCCAGATGGGACCAGTGGCGACAGCTCGCTGGAGGAACCCTATCGCTGCAGGCAGGGGATCAAGGTAGAGGGAAAGGGGAGAGGAGATGCAAGTGGGCAGGGCAATTGCATTTTGAGTGTAATATAGGCAGACAATAGAGTCATTTCACGATTCCCCTTCCCTTCAATTTTAGTGAGCTTCTACCTGGAACACCCCCCTCCAAAGCTAAATAAGTTAAGCCCAAGCCCATAACTCAAAAATGACTTCTTTACATCTTTTATGGCTTATTTTGACAATATGCTCTGAAAAGGCGGAATAGAACTTGCCCTTAACCTGCAATTCAATTGTGCATGCAATAATGAATCACTCATGCCTGCTATAGTGTACATTTAGGCATCATCATACATGGCATAATCTAATACATGTGCATTCCATTGTAGAGTCTAGAATATGCAATGTTTATGTTAGTTCATACGTTGCACATGATGTTTAAATGCCCCTTAAATCTGGTCAGTCAAGTGATGGTCTTTAAGCCTCCTTCTTTGCTTCTTTTCTTGATACATCTGTTCAATTGCTTGTTTGCATCAGCCAGCCATACCAGAACTGTTTGCTTTGATTACTTGATGTTTTTGACCTAACACTCTAACTGAGCTTGTCAACAATTTAAACACTAAGGGTTGCTGTAGTGGGGGCTTGTCTAACTCATGGGTGACAAAAAGTTTTGGCTGTACACTAAAGTAAGCTCTCCAAGAGTACCTGGATATCCAGTTCGAAGGTATGCCTAGTTTTTACATAGTGCACACATAGTAAATGCTCATTTCATTATGTGCAAGTGCAAGAGATGTGGCATGTTTCATTATATGGTGTTGTTTTGTTATAATCTCATCCTTTTGTGTCATTCACATACTGAAAAGTATGCATATTTATCTTCCAAGGAGACAAGCAACTAGTTTGTGTCACCTTGCAGATGGGGTGCAATGAAGATAAGATTGAGGATTTCCATGTACAATATGTTAGGAAGGAGCCTTGTAAGAGAAGTAGGAGCGGCACTGAGCCTGTTCAACCAGTTAAGGTAAGTCACCGTATCCAACTCAACAGTTCAATTCCTTGTTTGTTTCAGGCTAGTTAATTTGCTCTTTTCAATTGCTTTATTTGTCCTCGGTTAATGAGATGCCCAAACAATGATGCCTGATGTTGGGTACTTGTATAACTATTAGTTGACATAATTAAAGGCCTTGCCATTTAATTACTCAAGAGAAGTGTGCCTGAAGCTTTGAAGTCTATTAACCAACTATTACTGCATGAGGCTCACAATCTAGTTTATACTAGGCTAATGATTGCATAGCATTGCTTGTTGTAGTAGGTTTGTATGAATCCCTCTGCTGTTCATTATGCTCCCTAAGACTTTAATTGAGCTACAGAATGGCCAACTGCTTGCTTACTTATACGCAACATGCTGTCTAAATTTGTAACATGTCTGTGTTTTGGATTTGGCCCCAACATCATGCTCCTCTGGTGAGCTAAGAGAGATTTCTGTATGTAGGCTGCACAGACTACCATTTTTTATAATTTTTAAAATATCACCTACTTATGCTTCATGATGTGTAACATTATTGTTAGTCTTGTTTTGCTATGTACAAAATAGTCTGTCTTGCTCGCTTCACTTTTGTAACTATATTTTTCCCTAGTCATGTGTACTTATAGAAACATTTCAGGATGAAGTGACATCAACACAAAGATCCGTGAGCAGTGCGTCATGGCCGTTACCGAATGATTATGGATTGGAATTGGAATGTGCTGATGTTCTCAAGCATCAACTAGAGGTGGCAAGACAACGTGTACATGATTCTCAACGTACAATCAACAAGTTGAGACTGGACATGCAGGTATTAGATGCAGGAGTCAAAAAATGAAACAAGACACTGAGTTAACCACAAAGGAATTGGAGATTTTGCAGACTAAAATTTGTGCTATCTAAATCCGACCAATCCTATTTTCTGAAGAGATTATAGTTCAAATGGTAAGTTCTGTTGATGTGTGTCCATGATGTATGAGCTTTATTTGTTCAGTGTATGTAATTTGCTGTTTGTGTACGCTTTATTATCACTGGTGCCGAACTATAATGCCCAGTGGGTATATTCAGCTGTAATTTCTTTATTGTATAGTGTAGGATTATTGTACGTTTCTATGCCTTAGTCTTTTTATTGTATAGTGTATGATTTTTAGAGGCGATAGTATATAGTAGGATAATTCTTGAATATGCTATATTGTTGAAACGGGGGCCCACATGCCCAAACATTTCCTAGACGCCATACAAACGAACAAACATGTGTAGTCAAAGCGGGCCTTAATTGGGCTGGTCAAAATAATATTAAGTGGATCCCAAATGATGTGGCCCACCATAACAACGGCTCTTAGCAGGCCATTAATAGGCCAAAAGATCGATAGGGTCGTATAAATGGAAATGGCCCGAGGGCCTCTAGCAGGCCGAAATAGATGTCAATTTTGTCTCGGCCCTTTTACTTTACGGGCCAGTAAGAGGCCGAAAGTGTTATGGGGCAGAGGAGGCCCAATTTGCAAACTAGGCTTTTACAGGGCCGAAAGTCGCGTTGGGCTGGAATGATGCCCGGTGGAACGTGGGCCCCTAATGGACCTAAATTCAAAGGCCCAACTGTTGTGCGGGCCGTTAGTAGGCCGAGAGACAAAATGGGCTAGGAGTTGGCCCATTTAGCAAATGGGTCGTTTACAGGCCTAGTGTCATGGCGGGCTAGAATTGGCCCAACTGCAGAATGGGCCAAGAAAAGGCCGAAAGACGTTCCGGGCCATTAATGGGTCGGAACTGACGATGGGCCGCTAACAGGCCGAAAGAAGCTCGGGCCGCAATTGGGCCCAAAGATGTAGCGGGCCATTAACAGGCTAAAACTAACGATGGGCTGGAAATTGTCAAATGTAGAATGGTCCTTTGATGGGACGATTCTATGTAACTTCTATGGGCCATGCTTGTAAATGGGCCTGACTCAAGTAGGCCGCTAATGGGCCGGCCCGCTTATTTTGACAAGCCTGGCCTTTTAACCTGAATGGGCCACAGTTGGGCCGGTCCACGTGTCGACGTATCATAGGCGCCTTCTGTCCAGTGAATGGATGACATCTGTCCCAACGGTGAGCCAACACGTGTTTCCTCCAGCCAATGAGAATTTTACACATGGAAAATCCTCATTGGTCCGGGCTGTTAGCGGGTTATCGGATTCAAAACCGGACCCGATAGCTTAACGGCGACCTGTTACGGTGGATGCCACGTGTCGGCCACCCTTCACGAAAGCACTTCCATGATGCGACATTTATCGTCATGGAAGTGAACACTTCTTTGATGATAATTTTGGTAATTTCATGGAATACTTCTACGACAGCACAGGTATGACTATCTTGATTCTGTCATAAAATTGTCATGGATGTACATGCATGACAGAAAATGTGACCTACTGTGACAAACACGTAACATCACGGAAGTGTCATTTTTTAGTTCCCCTACCGTTTCATGAGTAGTACGAGCACACAAAAGAGAAATTTATTTTGAAAATTAGAGATGGCACTTACAAATTTGCTTAGAACGACAAAAGAATACCGCATATAGGTAGGTATAATGGACTCATATGGAAAAACTGGTTTAAAGGATTTTGGATGCACAAGTGGTGATCATACTTAGTGCAAATGAAGGCTAGCAAAAGATTGAGAAGCATCCAACCAAGAAACAAAAAATCTCATAAGCGAGCATTAAGCATAACTAGCACCGAATAATGCACCATAAGTAGGATGTGATTTCATTGCATAACTATTGACTTTCGTGCTTGCATAGGGGATCACAAACCTTAACACCAATATTCTTACTAAAGCATAATTACTCATCAACATGACTCACATATCACTATCATTGAGGGAGTCCTAGATTAGGGGGTCTCCAGACAGCCGGACAGCCGGACTATCTCCATTGGCCGGACTGTTAGACTATGAAAATACAAGATTGAAGACTTCGTCTCGTGTCCGGATGGGACTCTACATGGCGTGGAAGGCAAGCTAGGCAGTACAGATATGGATATCTCCTCCTTTGTAACCAACCTTGTGTGACCCTAACCCTCTCCGGTGTCTATATAAACCGAAGGGTTTTAGTCCGTAGGACAACAACCATAACATACAATCATACCATAGGCTAGCTTCTAGGATTTAGCCTCTCTGATCTCGTGGTAGATCTACTCTTGTACTACCCATATCATCAATATTAATCAAGCAGGACGTAGGGTTTTACCTCCATCAAGAGGGCCCGAACCTGGGTAAAACATCGTGTCCCCTGCCTCCTATTACCATCCGGCCTAGACGCACAGTTCGGGACCCCCTACCTGATATCCGCCGGTTTTGACACCGATATTGGTGCTTTCATTGAGAGTTCCTCTGTGTCGTAGCCGTTAGGCTTGATGGCTCCTATTATCATCGATGGCGATGCGGTCCAGGGTGAGACCTTTCTCCCCGGACAAATCTTCGTATTCGGTGGCTTTGCACTGCGGGCTAATTCGCTTGGCCTTCTGGAGCAGATTGAAAGTTACACCCCTGGCCGTCAGGTCAGATTTGGAAGTTTGAACTACACGGCCGACATCCGCGGAGACTTGATCCTCGACGGATTCGAGCCACAGTCGGGCGCGCCGCACTGTCGCGATGGGTATGACCTAGCTCTGCCACCGAACAGTACCCCAGAGGCTGCGCCGCATCAGCTCCGACCCTTAGCTCGGAGCCAACTGCGCTAGTCAAGGACGGGTAGTTAGACACCGCCTCAGGGGCTGCAGTCTCAACGGCGATCGAGCCGAACACCAGCATAATCCTCTGCGCAGCCCGTGACCCCAAGGTGCCAGACTCTTTTTCTGACTCCGAACCATCCGCGCCCCTGCCAATCGAATCTGATTGGGCGCCGATCATGGAATTCATCGCCGCGGATATCTTTCAGCACTCGCCCTTCGGCGACATTCTGAATTCACTAAGGTCTCTCTCTTTGTCAGGAGAGCCCTGGCCGGATTATGGCCAACAGGATTGGGATGCGGACGATGAAGAAATTCGACGCCCACCCACCACCCACTTCGTAGACACTGTCGATGATTTAACCGACATGCTCGACTTCGACTCCGAAGACATTGACGGTATGGACGACGATGTAGGAGACGAACATGAACCAGCACCTATAGGGCACTGGAAAGCCACCTTGTCCTATGACATATACATGGTGGATACACCCAAAGAAGGCGACGGCGACGGGATAGCGAAGGATGACCCCTCCAAGAAGCAACGCAAACGCCGACGTCAGCGGCGCCGCTATAAGTCCCGCCAAAGCAAAAGTGGTGATACCGGCACAGGAGATAATAACACCCCGGATAGTGCTGAAGACAACAACAATCCCCTCCAGCAAGATTTAGAGCAGGAGAATGAAGGAGCCAGCTCTCCTGAGAGTGCGGCGGACAGAGAGGAGGAGGATGAAAATTACATCCCCCCCTCCGAAGACGAGGCAAGCCTCGGCGACGATGAATTCGCCGTCCCAGAGGATCCCGTCGAACAAGAGCGCTTCAAGCGCCGGCTTATGGCCATGGCAAGTAGCCTGAAGAAAAAGCAGCAGCAGCTTCAAGCTGATCAAGATCTGCTAGCTGACAAATGGACTGAAGTCCTCATGATCGAGGAATATAAACTCGAGCGCCCCTCCAAGAGTTACCCAAGGTGTAGGTTACTACCCCGACTGGAGGAAGAAGCGTATGATACAGCTGATCGGCCACCTCGTGGTCGCGATAGAGAGGCATTCCAGCCAAAAGCTCAGCCTCCACCCCAACGTCATTCAAATAAAAAGGCATGGGGAGATACGCCAGACCTACGAGACATATTGGAGGACAAGGCAAAGCATTCAAGATCGATCAACGGATCACGAGGGCGCACCACTCTGCGAGACGACAAACGTCACGCCGGATACAGTAAAAGCAAATCCGGCCGGGCCGAACACAGCGGGCAAGGCCCTTTCGAGCTGCGTCGCGATATAGCCCAATACAGAAGCGCCGCATTAACAGCGAAAATACTGAGGATACGGCAGTCAATGCCGGATTCAAAGGCTCAAACCTAGTCAGCGGAAAAAGCCATTCAAACAAAGTACGTCAGGTCTGTCCAGCTTGGACCGACGAGGAGGAGCCCCTACAGCCGCACACTGGAGGATAGAAGAGGTTTCCCCCGCAAGTGCGGACGGTGAACATGATATACGCGACCCACATCCCCAAGAGGGAGCGGAAGCGTGCGCTTAGGGACGTATATGCGTTGGAGCCAGTCGCCCCAAAGTTCAACCCTTGGTCCTCCTGCCCGATCACCTTCGATCGCAGGGACCACCCCACTAGTATCCGTCATGGAGGATTTGCCGCACTGGTCCTAGACCCAATCATTGACGGATTTCACCTCACTCGAGTCCTTATGGATGGCGGCAGCAGACTGAACTCAAGGATCAAACCCACAAAAACGACCTTTAAGGGCGTCATTCCTGGTGTAGAGGCCCATTGCACAGGCTCAATTACACTGGAAGTGGTCTTCGGATCCCCGGATAACTTCCGAAACGAAGAGTTAATCTTCGATATAGTCCCGTTCCGCAGTGGTTATCACACGCTGCTCGGGCGAACCGCATTTGCTAGATTTAATGCGGTACCGCATTATGCATACCTCAAGTCAAGATGCCAGGACCTCGCGGAGTTATTACAGTCAATGGAAACACAGAGCGCTCTCTCCGAACAGAGGAGCACACCGCGGCCCTCGCAGCAGAAGCACAAAGCAGCCTCTCAAGGCAATCAACCAGTTCGGCGCTTCACATCTCGGACACCTTCAAGCGCGCTCGGGGCAATCGGCAAATAGACCGCCCGGCGCGATCTGAGCTCGCGTAGCAATACGGCGGCCACCCCAATCCCAGCCCAGCGGCAAAACTCGTGCCGCGCGTACATAATTACGCATTAAAAATACCATGGGCACAGGTGGGGAGGGGGGCACAACTACGAAACGCCCCAAGACGCGGCCTAAACTGCACTAGGGGCTTCCCGTTCGGTTATTTTTATCTTTCTTTCAGGACCTTAATCTCTGGAAACACTGTCCGGCTGCACTATTGCCGAACACATGATGCAGCAACCAAGGAGGCAGACAGCTACGTTATATCACGGAATTCCCAGGTTGATTACAGTAACGAGTGACATATTCACTTTAATATCATTCCTCGGCTTGCCCTTGGAAGGGACTTAGTCCTACTCTTTGCTTATCGCACTATCTGTATCACTCTGCTTTAACGCAACTTTTTAATAAACAATGCATGGCATTACGACTATTATTGCATTTTTGTTATATATATATATCTATGTGTTCATTAATGATGCCTTGCAACCGTACACTCTGGTACGACCAACACACCAGGGGCTTATGTACCCCACAATGCAGTGTGAAAAGTCTGAACACTTTCACAAGTGCGGCACCCCGAACTTATAGCATTATATGCATCAGCTCCGAATCATGTCTTTGGTCAAATGTTGGGTTTGCCTAGCTCCTATGTTTTGGTACCTTACGTTCCGCTCTATCGGCTAAGGTAGCGCTAGGAGAACTACAGTGATTGTGCCCCGGTTCTGCCGGGCTTAGCACCTTAGTAGAGAAAGCTAAAATTGACTGTCATGATAAGGCGAGAGACTGGTCGCTGTTCGGCGAGGTTTTCGAGTCCCTAAAGACTTATGCCGCTTAGGGCGAGGGGCTGGCCCTGTCCGGCTTGCAGGCGTGTATCGCGCCCTGAATTCGGCCTTCCGAATACCAGGGGCTTCGCCGAAATTTAAAATTATAGAATTCTATGGCTAAGTGAGAGTGATAAAGCATTATTAGTCCGGTTGCCTAGTTCGTTGTGCTGAGCACCTCCCTCGAAGGACCCAAATATGGGAACAAGAGTGCTCAGGTTTATCCCGAACACCCCAGCACTCGTGGCATGGGGGCAGAAGCCGAGGACTAGCCATCTCTCGGATTGGATAAACAGCCAAACAGAAGGTAATATTTTAAATTCAAACAAGCGTTGCATAGTGCATGTCAAACATGTTTTCATAAATACAGGATAAAACGAGCGAGTTTACTCAAATATTACATCTTTTGAACACTCATCCGCGATAAGACGGGCACCCGGCAGAACACCCTCGTAGTACATCTCGGGGTGGCGGTGCTCCTTGCCCTCCGGCAGCCCCTCCTTGATCAGCTTCACGGCGTCTAGCTTGACCCATTGCAATTTCACACGGGCGAAAGCCCGGCGTGCACCTTCAATGCAGACAGATCGCTTGACAACCTCCAGCCGCGGGCAGGCATCCACAAGCCGCCTCACCAGGCCGAAGAAGCTATTAGGAAGAGCGTCGCCAGGCCACAGCTGGACTATAAAGCTCTTCATGGCCTGATCGGCCGCCTTATGTAACTCGACCATCTGCTTCAGCTGGTCGCTCATTGGCACCGGATGTTCGGCCTCAGCATATTGAGACCAGAACAGCTTCTCCGTCGATTTTCGTCCTCGGCTTGGTAAAATTGTGCGGCATCGGACACACTGTGGGGCAGATCTGTGAATGCTCCTGGAGAGCTCCGGATTCGGGTAAGTAATCGGTAATTTACTTTTACATGCTTGCTTTGCATATAGAAAGCCTTACCCGCCACTATCTTCTTCATCGTGTCGATCTCTTGGAGGGCCTTTTGGGCTTCGGCCTTGGCACTGTTTCCGCTCTCAAGGGCCGCGGCAAGCTCAGACTCTCGCGTCTTCGAGTCAAGCTCCAACGCCTCGTGCTTTGTCACGAGAGCCTGGAGCTCTTGCTGCACCTCGCCCACCCGAGCCTCGTGCTTCTCTCGCTCGGTGCGCTCCTTGGCCGCTGTATCTTCGGCCTTGGTTAGCGCTTGCTTCAGGGTCGCCACCTCGGTCGTGGCCCCTGGAAAACATACAATGATCCTGTCATTTTGCAATCGCGTCCTTTTTTATATATACATTTATATAGATAGGGTATTACTTACCCCTATTCTCCTCAAGCTGCCTCTTGGCAAGGCCGAGCTCTTTCCTGGACCCCTCGAGGTCCTGCTTCAGTACGGCGACCTCCGCAGTCAGTGTGGCGGACGCCAGCAGCGAAGCCTGCATACGCATATTGACATACTTATATTAGACTCCTGCGATATTATTTGATCCTATGTTCGGCTTTTCTTTTTGAACACCGAACAGAGCATCAGGGGCTACTGTCTATGCGGTAATATTTCTACTACATTTTAAAACACTTACCTCGAAGCCTGTTAGAAGGCTGGCACAGGCTTCAGTCAATCCGCTCTTAGCGGAATGAACCTTCTGGATCACCGCACTCATGATAGTGCGGTGCTCCTCGTCGATGGAAGCACTGCGAAGCACTTCCAGCAGATTGTCCGGTGCCTCTGGATGGACAGAGGTCACCAGCACAGGCGTCTTGCCCCTCTTAGAAGGAGGCCGCCTGCCCGAGCCCGGAACCGCTGGAGGGTCCGACGCGGTGTTCGGCTGAGGGCCGAACTCGGAGCTCTCGGGGGCCCCGTCCCCTCGGCTCCCGGAGTCCGGAAGGTCGCCTTGAGGCACCTCCGGGACTGTGTCCCCTCTATCCAGTGCCTCTTGAGACAACACCTCGGCGTCGTTGGCAGGATGAGGGGAGGTGGCGGTCGGGACTGGATCGCTATCCATGTCCAACGAGCCGAGGGAGCCGTCCGATGATACCTCGATATTGGCTCGTGGCGGCCTACATAATTATGTTCGGCGATTAGGGAAAGCAGTGCGACAAAGGAATCCTATGAGTTACTCTGGTATCCGAATACTTACGATCTCCCTGGGGGCTTGACCCTGGGCAACCACTCGTCTTCGCCTTCGTCGGTGGCGGTGGAACTGTCCGAAAGGAGAGTCCTTCCCTTCTTGGACCCTCCGGCCTCCCCAGTTGGGGCGACCTTCCTTTTCTTGTCTCCCCCAGTCGGTGGGGGAGCATCTTCTTCTTCTTCCTCGTCTTCGAGGGAAGAGTGCGCCGCAGAGTCATCGTACGGTGAGTCCGACGATGCCTGGCGTCGGGACCTCTTTCAGGTTCCCTTGGCCTTCTTGGTCTTCTCCGGCACCTTATAAGGGGCCGGAGTCAGCATCTTCGCCAGAAGAACGTTTGCGGGGCCTTCGGGCAAAGGAGCCGGACAGTCGATCTGTCCGGCCATCTTCTGCCAGTCCTGTCAAAGGTACGGGAGTTTAGATCCTGCACAGAACCAATCTATATAAAATAAGTATCCTGTGAAAGGTAAAGAAGCTTACTGCACTGGCTTGGCGCTTCCCGCTGAATCCGCGATCCTCAGTAATAGGGGGGACCTTGGCGCTTTTGAACAGCACCCTCCAGGCGTCTTCATGAGTCGTGTCGAAGAGCCTGTTCAGAGTTCGGTGCTGCGCCGGATTGAACTCCCACAAGTTGAACTCCCGCTGTTGGCACGGGAGTATCCGGCGGATGAGCATAACTTGGACTATGTTGACAAGCTTGAGCTTCTTGTCCACCATGTTTTGAATACATGTTTGGAGTCCGGTCAGCTCTTTCGAATTACCCCAGAGCAGGCCCTTCTCTTTCCAGGAGGTGAGCCGCATGGGGATGCCAGATCGGAACTCGGGGGCCGCTACCCATGCAGGGTCACGCGGCTCGGTGATATATAACCACCCCGATTACCACCCCTTCATGGTATCCACAAAGGAGCCCTCGAGCCATGTTATGTTGGGCATCTTGCCCACCATGGCGCCTCCGCACTCCGCCTGGCGGCCGCCCACCACCTTCGGCTTGACATTGAAGGTCTTCAGCCATAAGCCGAAGTGGGGCTTGATGCGGAGGAAGGCCTCGCACACGACGATAAATGCCGAGATGTTGAGGACGAAGTTCGGGGCCAGATCGTGGAAATCCAGGCCGTAATAGAACATGATCCCCCGGACGAATGGATGGAGAGGGAATCCCAGTCCACGGAGGAAATGGGTGAGGAATACTACCCTCTCATGGGGCCTGGGGGTGGGGATGAGCTGCCCCTCATTTGGGAGCCGGTGCGCGATGTCGTCGGGCAGGTATCCGGCTCTCCTCAGTTTCTTGATGTCTCCCTCCGTGACGGAGGAGACCATCCACTTGCCTCCCACTCCGGACATGATTGGAGAAGGTCGAGGTGGGAAGTGCGGACTTGGGCGCTAGACCTCGAGTGTGCGAAAACGGATGAGCAAAGGAGGAAGAAGGCGTGGATAGAAAGGGGAATCCTTATCCCTTTATATGGGCGGACGAAACTAAGTATCCCCACTTGCCTGGTAAAACTCGCTTATCCCCCAAGCGCCGCAATTGATGGCGCGGTTGGGTTACCCACGCCCGTATTGATGAGAATCCCGTAATAAGGGGACACGATCTCTGCTTTGACAAGACGTGTCGAAAAACTGCCTCGCGTTATGTGCGGGGCTGGTTAAAAGAAATGGTTCGAATAATCACCGGGCCATGACATAACGTCATGCTGCCAAAACAAGCCAGCAAATTAGATCTGCGAAAATATTATTCTCTCTACAGTGGAATGTGGAACTTATTTTGCAGGGTTGGACACTATCCTCGTATTCAAATTCTTCTGTGGTGTATTTGGAGAAGGAACCCGCCTTGCAATGCCGAAGACAATACTGTGCGCCGGACTCATCATCATTGAAGCCTGGTTCAGTGGCTACTGAGGGAGTCCTGGATTAGGGGGTCTCCGGACAGCTGGACTATCTCCATTGGGCGGACTGTTAGACTATGAAGATACAAGATTGAAGACTTCGTCTCGTGTCCGGATGGGACTCTACTTGGCGTGGAAGGCAAGCTAGGCAGTACGGATATGGATATCTCCTCCTTTGTAACCGACCTTGTGTAACCCTAACCCTCTCCGGTGTCTATATATACCGAAGGGTTTTAGTCCGTAGGACAACAACCATAACATACAATCATACCATAGTCTAGCTTCTAGGGTTTAGCCTCTCTGATCTCATGGTAGATCTACTCTTGTACCACCCATATCATCAATATTAATCAAGCAGGACGTAGGGTTTTACCTCCATCAAGAGGGCCCGAACATGGGTAAAACATCGTGTCCCCTCCCTCCTGTTACCATCCGGCCTAGACGCACATTTCGGGACCCCCTACCCGAGATCCGCCGGTTTTGACACCGACAATCATCATATCTCAAAACTATTACAAAGAATCAAGTTTATTTTGTCCAATGATCTTCATGAAAGTTTTTATTATATCCTCCTTGGATATCTATCACTTTGGGACTAATTTCATATGTTGCTTTTGATAGCTCAAACAAATATAAGTGAAGAACATGAGCATCATATTTCGTTCTCTCAAAATAATCTAAGTGAAGCAAGAGAGAATTTCTTAAAAAAATTACTAACTCTCAAATAAATCTAAGTGAAGCATGTGAGCATTTTGATACGTCTCCAACGTATCTATAATTTTTGATTGTTCCATGATGTTATATTACCAATCTTGGATGTTTTATAATCACTTTATATCATTTTTTGGTACTAACCTATTGACATAGTGCCAGGTGCCAGTTCCTGTTTTTCCTTGTTTTTTACATCACAAAAAATTAATATCAAACGGAGTTCAAATGCCACGAAACTTTATGTAGATTTTTGATGGACCAGAAGCAACAAGTTTGGCCCTGGTTGCACCCGGGGGAGTCCCGAGGAGGGGACAACCCACTAGGGCATGCCCTGGTGGGTTGTGCCCACCTTGGGTGCCCCCGGACCGCCTCTTTGCTCTATAAATACATAAATATTCCGAAAACCCTAGGAGAGTCGACGAAATATTCATCCAGCCTCCGCAGAGTCCAGAACCACCAGATCCAATCTAGACACCATCTCGGATGGGATCCACCACCTCCATTGGTGCCTCTCCGATGATGCGTCAGTAGTTCTTTGTAGACCTTCGGGTTTGTAGTTAGTAGCTAGATGGTTTCATCTCTCTCTCTCTCTTGATTCTCAATACAATGGTCTCTCACAGATCCATATGATGTTACTCTTTTTGCAGTGTGTTTGTTGGATCTAATGAACTTTGACTTTATGATTAGTCATATCTTTTTATATCCATGAAATTGATTTGAGTTTCTTTGATCTCTTATAGCCTCGTATTTCTTCTCCGATATTTGGGTTTTGTTTGGCCAACTTGATCTATTTATCTTGCAATGGGAAGAGGTGCCCGGTAGTGGGTTCGATCTTACAGTGCTTGATCCCAGTGACAGAAAAGGGAACCAACACGTATGTATCATTGCTACTAAGGATAAAAAGACGAGATCTATATCAACGCAGTAGATAAACGGATCTTGTCTACATCATGTCATCGTTCTTATTGCATTAATCCGTCTTTTCATGAACTTAATACACTAGATGCACGTTGGATAGCGGTCGATGTGTGTAGAAATAGTGGTAGATGCAGGCAGGAGTCGGTCTAATAATCTTGGACATGATGCCTACATAATGATCATTGTCTGGATATCGTCATAATTATTTTAGGTTCAATCAATTACCCAACAGTAATTTGTTTACCCACTGTTTGCTATTTTCCTCGAGAGAAGCCACTAGTGAAACCTACGGCCCCCGAGTCTTCTTTCTCATATATTTGCTTGCGATCTACTTTTCCTTTGCATTTTTATTTAGATCTATTAAACCAAAAATACAAAAATACTATGCTGCAATTTATTTTATTTGCGATCTATTATTTCAATCTACTACAATTTTCTGGCATCGTTACCCGAAAGGGATTGACAACCCCTTTAACACGTTGGGTTACGAGGTGTTGTTATTTGTGTGAAGGTGCTGTTTATGTTGTGTTGCTTGGTTCTCCTACTGGTTCGATAACCTTGGTTTCTTCACTGAGGGAAAGACCTACCGTCGCTGTGCTACATCATCCCTTCCTCTTTGGGGAAATACCGACGTAGTCCTAGCAGACAGAAGCTTTTCTGGCACTACAACGAGAGAGCAATCAAAAGGAACTTCTGGCGCCATTGCCGGGGAGGATCTTCAACATATACCAGGTTCCTAATCACAAATCTCATCTCCTCACAATTTACATTATTTGCCATTTGCCTCTCGTTTTCCTCTCCCCCCACTTCACAAAAATTTGCCTTTTTATTCGCCCTTCTTTTTCGTTTGCCTTTTTCTCGTTTGATCTCTTGTTTGCTATCTTTGCTTGTGTTGCCATGTGTATTTTATTTGCTTGCATCATTGCTTGCTAAAAATCTATTGATATGGATCCTCTTCCACTTGCTAATCTTTTCAAGCTTGGGGATGCTAATTTTGCTATGTCCACTACTTGTTGCAATGATCATGATTGGGGTGATTCTTCTTAGGATCTTGAAAATTTATTTAAGCCTCATGCTGAATATGTTTGCAATAATATTGAAAGTGGGTTTGGAGAGGTCATGACTTTAGTTGATGTTAATCCCACTAGCTTAGAAGATTATAAAACTCTTATGCATATGGATCATGAAGAGAAAATTCTATATGATAGCTATATTGTTGAATTTGATCATGATCCTACATGTAATTATTATGAGAGAGGAAAATTTGGTTGTAGAAATTTTCATGTTACTAAATTACCTCTCGTTATGTTGAGATTGTTATTGTTTCTTTCTTCTTCCTTGCATATCCTAGTTTTTGCTTCTCTTGATAATTTGTTTTCCTATAAAATTCCTATGCATAGGAAGTATGTTAGACTTAAATGTCTTTGTCACATGTTTCATGATGCTCTCTTTGTGTTTCAATTATTATGTTTTGTGTGAGCATCGTTGAAATCTTATGCCTAGCTAAGGGCGTAAAACTATAGCGCTTGTTGGGAGGCAACCCAATGAATAAAATTTATTTTTGCTTTTTGCTTCCTGTTCTTGTGTGTTAGCACAATTATGCTACTATTATAATTGTGTTTTTATTTTTAATTAGTGTTTGTGCCAAGTAAAGCCTATAGGATCTTCTTGGGTGATAGTTGTTTGATCTTGCTGAAAAAACAGAAACTTTTATTCTCACGAAATTAATTTCCATTTTTTACTAGACAACAATAAAACACCCATTTCACTTGAACTAGATCCATATACAAATTTCTCATGTCATCCTAATTTTTCAGAATTTTTGGAGCTACAGAAGTATTCGAAAGAGTCAGATTGCTACAGACTGTTCTGTTTTGATAGATTCTATTTTTCTTTGTGTTATGTGCTTATTTTGATGGCTCTATGGTTTTATTTGATGAGTTTTTTTCCATAGAAAAGTTGGAATACAATAGATATAATACAAAAACAAAATATGAGTTGGTTTGATACAACACTTATAGTAGTGCTTTATTATTCTTATACTAACGGATCTCACGAAGGTTTTGTTGAGTTTTGTGTGATTGAAGTTTTCAAGTTTTGAGTTATCTCATGATGGATGAAGGAAGGATGGAAGAGCCTAAGCTTGGGGATGCCCTGGCATCCCAAGCTATTATACAAAAATGAGCAACCATCTAAGCTTGGGGATGCCCCCCCCCCCCCGAGTGGCATCCCCGCTTTCTTCCAACAACTATCTGTATTTTACTCAAGACTATATTTTTATTCGTCACATGATATGTGTTTTGCTTGGAGCGTCTTGTATGATACGAGTCTTTTCTTGTTTTATTTTGTGTTTTAAGTCATCAATCCTTGCTGGACACACCTATTTGAGAGAGCCAAAATTTTGTCATGACTAGTTAGAATTGGTCTCTATGCTTCACTTAAATCTTTTATGAGCTAGGACTTGCTCTAGTGCTTCACTTATATCTTTTTGAGCATGGTGTGCTTAGTATTTTTGAAGAAATGCTCTCTTGCTTCACTTAGATTTATTGGAGAGTTAATAAAATTTTGAAGAAAATCTCTCTTGCTTCACTTAAATTATTTTGAGAGAAATAAAAAATTGTTATGCTCATGATCTTCACTTATATTTGTTTGAGATTATAAAAAGCAACACATGAAAATTAGTCTCAAAGTGATAGATATCCAAGAAGGATAAAGAAAAGAAAAATGTCATGAAGATCATTGGACAAAATAAACTTGATTCTTAGTAATAGTTTTGAGATATGATGATGTGATATATGAGTTATGTTGATGAGTAATTATGCTCTAGTAGGTATATTGGTGTTAAGGTTTGTGATTCCCGAAGCATGCACGTATAGAGTCTCATTATGCTATGATGTTGGAGCATGATTTATTTTTGATTGTCTTCCTTATGAGTGGCGGTCGGGGATGAGCGATGGTCTTTTCCTACCAATCTATCCCCCTAGGGGCATGCGTAGTAGTAGTTTGCTTCGAGGGCCAATAAACTTTTGCAATAGGTATATGAGTTCTTTATGACTAATGTGAGTCCATGGATTATACACACTCTTACCTTTTCGCAATTTGCTAGCCTCTATGGTACCATGCATTGCCCTTTCTCACATTGATACGTGGTGCAAACTTCGCAGGTGCATCCAAACCCCGTGATATGATACGCTCTATCACACATAAGCATCATTACATCTTCCTCAAAACAGCCACCATACCTACCTATTATGGCTTTTCCATGGCCATTCCGAGATATATTGCCATGCAACTTCCACTGCTTTCATTTGATGACTTGAGCATTCATTGTCATATTGCTTTGCATGATCATATAGCTGACATAGTGTTTGTGGCTCAGCCACCGTTCATCATTTTTCATATATGTTACGCTAGATCATTGCTAGAGGCATTTATATAGAGTCATATTTTGTCATAGGTATCGAGTTGTAATTTTTATTTCTTTTGAGTTGTAAGTAAAAAAGAAGTGTGATGATCATCATTATTCATTTTTAGAGTAGCGCCCCTGTAAGGAAAGGGTGATGGAGACTATGATTCCCCCACAAGTCGGGATGAGACTCCGGACAAAGAGAGAAAAAGAAAAAGAAAAAGAAAAAGAAAAAGGAAAAGGAAAAAAATTAAAGAAAGAAAAAGATAAAACAGAAAAAGAAAAAGAAAAAAGGAAAAAATAAACAAAGAGAGAAGGGGAATTGCTAGTATCCTCTACCACACTTGTGCTTCAAAGTAGCACCATGTTTTTCATATGGAGAGTCTCCTATGTTGTCACATTCATATACTAGTGGGAATTTTTCATTATAGGATTAGATGCACACCCACTTAGTTTTCATATTGAGCTTTCATACACTTATAGCTCTTAGTGCATTCGTTGCATGGAAATCCCTAGTCCTCATGTTGATATCGATTGATGGGCATCTCCATAGCCCGTTGGTTAGTCGCATCGATGTGAAACTTTCTTACTTTTTTGTCTTCTCTATATTTACCCCTATCATCATACTCTATTCCACACATAGTGCTGTATCCATGGCTTGCGCTCATGTATTGCATAAGAGTTGAAAAAGTTGAAGCGCGTTGAAAAGTATGAACCAATTGCTCAGCTTGTCATCGGGGTTGTGCATGATAAATACTTTGTGTTAAGAAGACAGAGCATGACAAGACTATATGATTTTGTAGGGATAACTTTTTTAGCATTGATATTTTGAAAGACATGGTTGCTTGTTGATATGCTTGAGTATCTAAATTATTATGTCAACACTAGACTATTGCTTTGAATCACATAAAAGTCCAATTGTCCGTGCTATAAAGAAAAGAATATGATATGACATGTTAAACAACACTCCACATCAAAAATTCTGTTTTTATCACTTACCTACTCGAGGACGAGTAAGAGTTAAGCTTGGGGATGCTGATACATCACCAATGTATCTATAATTTTTGATTGTTCCATGTTGTTATATTATCAATCTTGGATGTTTTATAATCATTTTATACCATTTTTTGGTACTAACCTATTGACATAGTGCCAAGTGTGAGTTCCTGTTTTTTCCATGTTTTTTACATCACAGAAAATCAATATCAAAAGGAGTCCAAATACCACGAAACTTTACGGAGATTTTTTATGGACCAGAAGGAACAAGTTGGGCCCTAGTTGCACCTGGGGAAGTCCCAAGGAGGGGACAACCCACCAGGGCGCGCCAGGAGGCCCAGGCGCGCCCTGGTGGCTTGTGCGCACCTCGGGTGCCCCCCGGACCTCCTCTTTGCTCTACAAATACCAAAATATTCCCAAAACCCTAGGAGAGTCGAAGAAATATTCATCCAGCCGCCGCAGAGTCCAGAACCAGCAGATCCAATCTAGACACCATCTCGGATGGGGTTCACCACCTCCATTGGTGCCTCTCCGATGATGCGTCAGTAGTTCTTTGTAGACCTTCGGTTCCGTAGTTAGTACCTAGATGGCTTCATCTCTCTCTCTCTCTATCTCTATCTATCTTGATTCTCAATACAATGGTATCTTGGAGATCTATATGATGTAACTCTTTTCTGATGAACTTTGAGTTTATGATCAGTCATATCATTTTATATCCATGAAAGTTATTTTAGTTTCTTTGATCTATTATATGCATGATCTCTTATAGCCTCATATTTCTTCTCTGATATTTGGGTTTTGTTTGGCCAACTTGATCTATTTATCTTGCAATGGGAAGATGTGCCCGGTAGTGGGTTCGATCTTACGGTGCTTGATCCCAGTGACAGAAATGGGAACCGACACATATGTATCATTGCTACTAAGGATAAAAAGACGAGATCTATATCTACGCAATAGATAAATGGATCTTGTCTACATCATGTCATCATTCTTATTGCATTACTCCGTTTTTCCATGAACTTAATACACTAGATGCATGCTGGATAGAGGTCGACGTGTGGAGCAATAGTAGTAGATGCAGACAGGAGTCGGTCTACTAATCTTGGACGTGATGCCTATGTAATGATCATTGCCTGGATATCATCATAATTATTTGAGGTTCTATCAATTGCCCAATAGTAATTTGTTTACCCACTGTTTGCTATTTTTCTCGAGAGAAGCCACTAGTGAAACCTACGGCCCCCGGGTCTTCTTCCTGATATATTTGCTTGCGATCTACTTTTCCTTTGCATTTTTATTCAGATCTATTAAACCAAAAATACAAAAATACTTTGCTGCAATTTATTTTATTTGCGATCTATTATTTCAATCTACTACAATTTTCTGGCATCGTTACCTGAAAGGGATTGACAACCCCTTTAACACGTCGGGTTGCGAGGTGTTGTTATTTGTGTGCAGGTGTTGTTTGTGTTGTGTTGCTTGGTCCTCCTACTGGCTCGATAACCTTGGTTTCTTCACTGAGGGAAATACCTACCATCGATGTGCTGCATCATCCCTTCCTCTTTGGGGAAATACCGATGTAGTCCTAGCAGACAGAAGCTTTTGTGGTGCTACAACCAGAGAGCAATAACATTTCTTCAAAAATGACAAAGCACACCGTGCTCAAAAAGATAGAAGTGAAGCACTAGAGCAATTCCATAGCTCATAAAGATTTAAGTGAAGCATAGAGAGCAATTCTAACAAGTCATGGCATAAATTTGGTTCTCTCAAATAGGTGTGTCTAGCAAGGATTCATGACTTAGAATAAAAAGCAAAACAAGCAAAGACTCATATCATACAAGACACTCCAAGCAAAACTCATAATATGTGACGAATAAAAATATAGTTCCAAGTAAAATAACGATGGTCGTTGGAAGAAAGAGGGGTGCCACTTGGGCATCCCCAAGCTTAGTTGCTTGCTTCTCTTTGGATAATAGCTTGGGATGCCGTGGACATCCCCAATCTTAGGCTCTTCTTACTCCTTATTCCTTCATCCATCGTAATATCACCTAGAACTTGAAAACTTCAATCACACAAAACTCAACAAAACCTTCGTGAGATCCGTTAGTATAACAAAGCAAATCACTACTATAAGTATTGTTGCAAACCCATTGATATTTTATTTTTGCATTATATCTACTGTATTCCGACTTTTCTATAGCAAAAACTCTTCAAAGAAAACCATAGAATCATCAAAATAATTACAGAACGCAAAGAAAACAAAATTTGTCAAAAACATAACAGTATGTAACAATCTGGATATTTGGAATACTTCTGTAACTCCAAACATTCTGAAAAATTAGGAAAACGTGAGCAATTTGTATATTAATCTTATGCAAAAATAATAGGTATTTTATCGCTCTACTGTTAAAAATTAAAATTATTTTTGTGAGCGCCAAAGTTTCTGTTTTTCAGCAAGATCAAATTAACTATCACCCAACATGATCCCAAAGGATTTGTTTGGCACAAACACTAATTAAAACACAAAAAACACAATCATAACAGTAGCATAATTGTGCAAACACTCAAGAACGGAAAGCAAAATACAAAAATAAATTTTATTCATTGGGTTGCCTCCCAACAAGCGCTATTGTTTTACGCCCCTAGCTAGGCATAAAGCAAGGGATCTAAGTGTGGTCATCTTTATTTTTGATTTTATTAGATGTGTTTTTGTCAAGAGGTTTTGCAAAGACAACATAAAATATATTAGCCATGGAAACCTTAGCACTATCAAGTTGCTTATCATCATAACCCCTTTGATTTCCGGCAACAATCCAAGAATAGTGTTGATTAACATCATTGAAAACTTGTTGGATTATATCTATAATAGGGACTTCCTTTTTAAGATTGTCATCAAATATTTGATTATCCCCAAGAAAATGTCTTAACGCATAGTCACTATTATAAATAATTTCATCTATCACGCCGTTTTCACGATTCATACCATAAAAATCGAAGATTTCCCTAGCTTCCCGCATTATGTAGTCAACTTCATTCATAAGAATGAGAGTGGCCAATTTTTTAGCCTTGGATGTTTTTATAATGGGCAGCTTAAAAAACAATCTTTGCAAGGTAGGATGAGTACAGATTTTTTTCAAGTTTCAGCACTAGTGCTGAAATAGCTTCCGCATAGGATTTAGTCCTCTTAAGTATAGGAACATCATCAAGACTTAAATTTCCAACACAACTAAAAAATTCTTGGATATGTTCTTTTCCTATAACATTCCCTTGCCCCAAAACAAAAGTTTTAGCATCCAGATTGCCAGATCATCCAATTTTAGGAGTTAGGCCATCATCTATTTCTGCCATACCAAAGTCACTAATGATTGCAAACAAAGGGTAGATCTGACGAGAAAACGGTGAATGAAAAAGAGGGCGAATAAAACGGCAAATTTTTGTGAAGTGGGGGAGAGGAAAATGAGATGCAAATGGCAAATAATGTAAATTGCAAGGAGATGAGATTTGTGATTAGGAACCTGGTAGATGTTGAATCATGTCTCCCCTGCAACGGCACCAAAAATTCCTTTTGATGTTTGCTTGAACTACGTCAGTATTTCCCCAAAGAGAAAGGGATGATGCAGCACAACAACGGTAGGTATTTCTCTCAGTGATGAGACCAAGGTTATCGAACCAGTAGGAGAACCAGCAACACCACGTAAATAGCTCCTGCACACAAAGAACAAATACTTGCAACCCGACGTAAGAGAGGGGTTGTCAATCCCTCACGGGTAAAAGATAGGTAAAACTGTAGTAGATTAGATAAACAGATCTCGCGGGAATGCGAGAAAAAATAAATAAATAAAAATTCCAGCAAGGTATTTTTGTATTTTTGGATTAATATATCTAAAAATAAAAGCAAATAAAAATAGATTGTGAAGGCAAATATAATAAGGAAGAGACCTGGGGGCCATAGACTTCACTAGTGGCTTCTCTCAAGAAAATAGCATACGGTGGGTAAACGAATTACTGTTGGGAAATTGATAGAACTTCACTAAATGATGACGATATCCAGGCAATGATCATTATATAGGCATCACGTCCAAGATTAGTAGACCGACTCCTACCTGCATCTACTACTATTACTCTACGCATCGACTGCTATCCAGCATGCATCTAGTGTATTAAGTTCATGGAGAAACAGAGTAATGCAATAAGAACGATGACATAATGTAGACAAGATATATTTATGTAGAAATAGACCCCATCTTGTTATCCTTAATAGCAACGATACATACGTGTCGGTTCCCCTTCTGTCACTGGGATCAAGCACCGTAAGATCAAACCCATCACAAAGCACCTCTTCCCATTGCAAGATAAATAGATCAAGTTGGCAAAAAAAACCAAATATCGGAGAAGAAATATGAGGCTATAAGCAACCATGCATATAAGAGATCAAAGAAGACTCAAATAACTTTCATGGATAAAAACATAGATCTGATCATAAACTCAAAGTTCATCGGTTCCCAACAAACACAACGCAAAAAGAGTTACATCATATGGATCTCCAAGAAACCATTGTATTGAGAATCAAAAGAGACAGAGGAAGCCATCTAGCTACTAACTACGGACCCGTAGGTCTACAATGAACTACTCATGCATCATCAGAGGCGCCAATGAGGATGATGAACCCCTCCATGATGGTGTCTAGATTGGATCTATGGTTTCTGGAACTTGCGGCGGCTCGAATTGATTTTTGTCTATTCCCCCAGGGTTTCTGGAATATTGGGTTATTTATAGAGCAAAGAGGCAGTACGGGAGGCCACCAAGGTGGGCACAACCCACCTGGGCACCCCTAGGTGCTTCTCCGGCCCATTGGGTGCCTTTTGGTCCATAAAAATTCCACAAAAAGTTTCACTGCGTTTGGACTCTGTTTGGTATTAATTTCCTGCGATGTAAAAAAACAAGCAAAAAATAGCAACTAGCATTGGGCACTATGTCAATAGGTTAGTACCAAAATGATATAAAATGATTATAAAACATCCAAGAATGATAATATAGCAACATGGAACAATCAAAAATTATAGATACGTTGGAGACATATCAATAGAGAACCGGAACAAAGCATTAACACATAGTAGGTGATCACCGGGA
The DNA here is from genome assembly GCF_003073215.2 of Triticum urartu. Taxonomy (NCBI): domain Eukaryota; kingdom Viridiplantae; phylum Streptophyta; class Magnoliopsida; order Poales; family Poaceae; genus Triticum; species Triticum urartu. The sequence continues at coordinate 502,202,722 of NC_053023.1, read as the reverse complement.
AGTGTCCCGACTATTTTCACTCCGGGGTTGCCGGATCATAACACATAGTAGGTGACTATAACTTGCAAGATCGAATCTAGAACATAGATATAATGGTGATAACACAAACGGTTCAGATCTGAAATCATGGCACCCGGGCCCAAAGTGACAAGCATTAAGCATGGCAAAGTCATAGCAACATCAATCTCAGAACATAATGGATACTAGGGATCAAACCCTAAAAAAACTAACTTGATTACATGATGAATCTCATCCAACTCCTCATCGACCAACGAGCCTACGAAGGAATTACTCACTCCTGGTGGATAGCATCATGGAATTGGCGATGAAGAAGGGCTGGTGATGACGAAGATCGAAGATCCCCCTCTCCGGAGCCCTAAACGGACTCCAGATCTGGCCTCCCGGTGAAGAACGGGAGGTGACGGCGGCTTCGTCTCGTGAAACATGGTAATTCTTTCTCCTTGATTTTTTCTGAAAAATGTGATTTTATAGTGTCAATTTCAGGGTCTGCGGGGCCACTGGGTGGGGACAACCCATTTGGGCGCGCCTGGAGGGGGGCGTGCCCTGGTGGGTTGTGCCCACCCAGGTGCCCCCTTCCGGTGGTTCTTGGCTCCAGAAATTATCTTTATTCATATAAAAATTCTGTCACGGGAAACCACGGCCACCTATGGGACCAGGAGGTCCCTTGCTAGTTCGGCAGGGGGGCGACGCGTTGCACAAAGAGCAGACGAGTGTGGGGCAGCGCGGCAGAGATCAGACGGGAAATTTTACCTAGGTTCGGGCCACCGCGAGGCGTAAAACCCTACTCCTGCTTTGGTAGATTGATGGTGGAAAAGGTGGCGGTGGTGCGTAGTACACTCGCCCGGCAGGGGTTGCCACAGGCAGCAGCGACTTTGCGCGTATGGGGGTGTGAGTTATCCAACCTTCTAACCCTTTCTGCGGTTGCCATGGGCCTCCTTTTATAGATCAAGGGGTAACCACAGTGGCAAAGTAGTCATTATGCACTGATAAGATAGCAAATAGTGCTATCATACCTAACTCTATGCGCTAATAGGGCGCATCAAATGCACCGCTTAACGTCACATCATTGGTTGCCCGGCAAGGCTTGCCGGGCTATCTTGCCAGCTCCGCGCATGTTCTCTTGACATGTTGCAGGTCGGGTGTCATATGTGGGTTTCTTCTGTAGGAAATGGCTGCCATGTGGTGAATGGCTGCCACTTAATCACTTTGCGGCTCGACACCGCACTGATCGATGAAGGGGGATCGCAGTAGAGTGGTTGGTGAGGTAGCTTTACCTCCGTGAGCCCCGGCAGGCCCTGCCAGGGTGTTTTGGTTGTCTGCTTCTAGGGGTGGCCTCGCCCCTTGTCGGCCTCGCCTGCCCGACAAGGGAGGCTTTTCTCTTGATGATACCTTCCTTCTCTGGCTTGATCTTGGTCCCTCTGATCTGCATGTTGGTACTTTGAATCTCTTGGGTCCTTGTATTATGACTTGGGCTGCTGCTTCATTCTTGTTCCTGTGCCTGTGCACAGTCTGGGCAACAGACCCAGGGTGTGTTGCACCGACAGAAGCCCCCGGGCCTGCCCTAAACGCGCTGCCGAGCGACATCGGGGTAGGGCCTAATAAGTGCACATGGGAGGGTTGCTGAAGAGGTTGGTCTCTTGAAGTCTTCTTTGCTTCTTCATCAGCCTTGATTTCGGGCTGGTTTCTCACGCGTCGTGTAAAGCAAATTGTGGTGGGGCCACTCTAGTAATGGCCCGTGAATGACTTTAACGCACGGGGTAGAAATGGCCAATTCACTCTTCCCACCACGCTCTTATCCTTGTCCACGTATGCTGCATGCATCGCGCGGGGTAGGTAACGAACGCGCATGGCACGGGGGACCATCATGGTGAGGGCCCGGTCATCTTGAATTGGCAGAGGAGGGCGGTGGTCACCCGTTGATGGAGCAGCCCCCCTCCTCGCCCTGCCTATAAAAGGGAGGGGCGGAGGAGGGCAAAGTCATTCATCTTCGCCTTCCTCCTCTTCTTATTTTCTACTTCCGCTGGCGATGTCGAAGGGAAGAGCCTGGGGCAAATCTCCGGGCTCTTGGTTGGGGCTCATGTTGCCGCATGCTGGCTTTGATGCTTGGGGAGTGAGCCTGGTCCTTGGTGTGATGAATCTCTTGGTACCTTTGAGGCTTGGCCAGGAGGCGGGGCTAGAGATTATTGGTAATCCCAACACTGCCCCTCTTGGAGGCCTTGGGGATGATGTCGATGGGAGGCGCGCCTTCCCGCCTACCAAGGTGGGGAGCGGTGCTGATGAAGACAAAGCCAGGGGAGAAGGAGAAGACGGGAGGCAGGCCGCCCAGTAGGAGCACGACTGCATCGACGCATTCGTCTCGTACTGGCAACCCGCTGCCCGCCTGTCTGGCTCTCCCCCTCTTTCCTCGGCACCTTCATCACCTTTTTCTCGGTTGCCGGGGAATGGCTCGCTCCCCTGGTACTTCTGCCTCCCCCAAGGGGTCTTCTGGATGGGCGCCGGCGTCCTCCTCTGGTGGTGCCCATGCTGGAGCCCCCTATTTAGCCCTGGAGATGGTGACCAGGGGGCCGTCGAGGTCCTTGATGACCCACAAGTATCGGGGATCCATCGTAGTCCTTTCGATTAGTCAGAGTCTCGAACCCAACGAGGAGCAGAAGGAAATGATAAGCGGCTTTCAGCAAGGTATTCTTTGCAAGCACTAAAATTATCGGTAATATATAGTTTTGTGATAAGGTAATTTGTAACGAGTAGCAAGTAATAAAAGTAAATAAGGTGCAGCAAGATGGCCCAATCCTTTTTGTAGCAAAGGACAAGCCTGGACAAACTCTTATATGAAGGAAAGCGCTCCCGAGGACACATGGGAATTATTGTCAAGCTAGTTTTCATCACGTTCATATGATTCGCGTTCGGTACTTTGATAATTTGATATGTGGGTGGGTGGACTGGTGCTTGGGTGTTGTCCTTACTTGGACAATCATCCCACTTATGATTAACCCCCATTGCAAGCATCCGCAACTACAACAGAAGTATTAAGGTAAACCTAACCATAGCATGAAACATATGGATCCAAATCAACCCCTTACGAAGCAACACATAAACTAGGGTTTAAGCTTCTGTCACTCTAGCAACCCATCATCTACTTCTTACTTCCCAATGCCTCCCTCTAGGCCCAAACAATGGTGAAGTGTCCTGTAGTCGACGTTCACATGACACCACTAGAGGGATGACAACATACATCTCATCAAAATATCGAACGAATACCAAATTCACATGACTACTAATAGCAAGACTTCTCCCATGTCCTCAGGAACAAACGTAACTACTCACAAAGCATATTCATGTTCATAATCAGAGGGTTATTAATATGCATAATGGATCTTAACATATGATCTTCAACTAAGTAAACCAACTAGCATCAACTACAAGGAGTAATCAACACTACTAGCAACCCACAGGTACTAATCTGAGGTTTGGATACAAAGATTGGATACAAGAGATGAACTAGGGTTTGAGATGAGATGGTGCTGGTGAAGATGTTGATGGAGATTGACCCCCTCCCAATGAGAGGATCGTTGGTGATGACGATGGTGATGATTTCCCCCTCCCGGTGGGAAGTTTCCCCGGCAGAACAGCTCTGCCGGAGCCCTAAATTGGTTCTGCCAAGGTTCCGCCTCTTGGCGGCGGAGTCTCGTCCCGAAAGCTTGCTTATGATTTTTTTCCTCGACAAAAGACTCCATATAGTAGAAGATGGGCATCGGAGGGCCACCAGGGGGCCCACGAGGCAGGGGAGCGCGCCCAAGGGGTAGGGCGCGCCCCCACCCTCATGGCTGGTGGGTGGCCCCCCTCTGGTACTTATTGCGCTTAGTATGTTTTATATATTCTGGAAATAACTTCCGTGAAGTTTCAGGACTTTTGGAGCTGTGCAGAATAGGTCTCTAATATTTGCTCCTTTTCCAGCCCAAAATCCCAGCTACCGGCATTCTCCCTCTTTATGTAAACCTTGTAAAATAAGAGAGAATAGGCATAAGTATTATGACATAATGTGTAATAACAGCCCATAATGCAATAAATATCGATATAAAAGCATGATGCAAAATGGACGTATCAACTCCCCCAAGCTTAGACCTCGCTTGTCCTCAAGCGAAAGCCGAAATCGAAAAATATGTCCACATGCTTAGAGATAGAGGTGTCGATAAAAATAAAATACGAACATGAGGGCATCATGATCATTCTTAGAATAGCAACATATATATATATGATCTCTTATGCTAAAGTAACAATTCAATCACAATTTCAAGTATGAATCGTAAACTTCATTGAGAACCAACAAACTCTAATCTCAGTCATTGAGGCAATTGCAATTTATCATAACATAGGACAGAGTCAATATAAGAGCTTTTCAGCAAGTCCACATACTCAACCATCTTTTAGTCTTTCACAATTGCTAACACTCACGCAATATTTATGGGTATGAAGTTTTAATCGGACACAGAGAAAGATAGGGGCTTATAGTTTTGCCTCACAATGTTTTACCTAAAGGGTAGTGTCAACAATAATAGTTCATGAAGACTCACATCCAATTAGCTATATATATCAGGATCTTTCCAACATATTGTGCTTGCCAAAGGATAAAATTTAAGAAGGAAAGGTGAAGATCACCATGACTCTTATCTAAGGTAGAAGATAAAAGTAAAAGATAGGCCCTTCACAGAGGGAAGCAGAGGTTGTCATGCGCTTTTTTGGTTGGATGCACAAAATCTTAATGCAAAAGAACATCACTTTATATTGCCACTTGTGATATGGACCTTTATTATGCAGTCCGTCGCTTTTATTTCTTCCATATCACAAGATCGTATAAAGCTTATTTTATCCGCACTAATAAGTCATACATATTTAGAGAGCAATTTTTATTGCTTGCACCGATGACAACTTACTTGAAGGATCTTACTCAATCCATAGGTAGGTATGGTGGACTCTCAAGGCAAAAACGGGTTTAGGGATATTTGGAAGCACAGGTAGTATCTCTACTTGGTGAAAAGAAATTGTATAGCAAGAGAGGGAAAGGCAAGCTCAACATGTTTGATGATCCATGACAATATAATTTATCTCAGATGTAAGAAAACATAACCCATTACGTTGTCTTCCTTGTCCAACGTCAACTCTTAGCATGCCATACTTTAATGAGTGCTCACAATCATAAAAGATGTCCAAGATAGTATATTTATATGTGAACCTCTCTTTCTTTATTACTTCATATTCATTGCAACGATGACCAAAACTATGTTTGTCAACTCTCAACAAATTTTATTCATCATACTCTTTATATGTGAGCTCATTACTCTCCATAAGATCCATATGATCTCTTTATTTCTTTTTATTTCTTCTCTTTTATTTTATTTAATTCCCTCAAGATCATAGCAAAATAATCAAGCCCTTGACTCAACACTAATCTTTATTATATAGCTCACGGACTCGATTACATAGAGGGATCATAAAGCAAAACTCACAACTAGATCATACTAAAACTTTATTCTACTAGATCAAGATATTACTAAAAGGATCGAACTAAGAAAAACTGTAAAGATAAAAGTGGTGATGGTGATACGATACCGGGGCACTCCCCCAAGCTTGGCAGTTGCCAAGGGGAGTGCCCATACCCATGTGATTATGTCTCCTTCTTCGGGGGTGGTGATGTGATATTCTTGGCGATGATGCCCCTCGGGATACGATTCTCTTCCTCGAGCTTATTGACCTGCTGCTTGAGGTTCATTATTTCCTTACAGAGCTTGCCAGTGACGGCTAAAGCTCCTTTCACCCAAGGATGTTGCATAGCTGTGGGAGAACAAGTAACACTCTTTTTCATATTTTCATAAGAAAGAAATCTAACATTGGAAGGGATGACCGAGTTGGAATAGCTGAGCTCTGTGGTTCCATCGTGAATCCTGCCCAGAAACGAGAAGTAACTTCTTGATCCTCCTCCATTGCATCTATCCTTTTCAAGTCAGCTTCCATCTCTTCCTCCGCTGAGGGCCCAAAGTGATAGGCATCGTTGTTTGCCCCTGGACCTGGTGTCGGATGAGACACCCGACTCTCCCTGACTGACTCTTGAGAAGACATCTTGCTCTAATCTGCGGCAGAAACAGCTCGAAACAAAGATAAGAGATATTTGCATGATACGGTGGTCAAAACCTTCGGGAGATTATATAATGAATTTTTACCGACCAAAAGAAGTATCGTGCAAGAAAACGGAGTCTGGAGAGCACACGAGGTGCCCATGAGGCAGGGGGTGCGCCCAGGGGGTAGGGCGCGCCCTCCACCCTCGTGGAAGCCCCGTGTCCTTTCTGGTCTGCTTCTTATTTACCTATTTTTTTATATGTTCCAAAATAGAGAAATATTGCCATGAGAACTGTTTTGGAGTCGGTTTACTTACCATACCACGTACCTATTCCTTTTCGGAGTCTGAAATGTTCCGGAAAGTGGCCCTTATGTATTCCTCCGGGGTTACAGTTTCAATAATATTGGTTTCAAGATTTATGGGATTACCTGAGATATAATGTTTGATTCTTTGACCGTTCACCACCTTTGGATTTGTGCCTTTGAAGTTGTTGATTTTTATGGCACCGGAACGATAGACCTCCTCGGTAACGTAAGGACCTTCCCATTTAGAGAGGAGTTTGCCTGCAAAAAATCTTAAACGAGAGTTGTATAACAATACATAATCACCTGCATTGAACTCGCGCTTTTGTATCATTTTATCATGTCATCTTTTAACTTTTCTTTAAATAGCTTGGCATTTTCATAAGCCTGGGTTCTCCATTCATCAAGTGAGCTAATGTCAAAAAGCCTCTTCTCACCAGCAAGTTTGAAGTCATAGTTGAGCTCTTTAATAGCCCAATATGCCTTATGTTCTAATTTAAGAGGTAAGTGACATGCTTTACCATAAACCATTTTATATGGAGACATACCCATAGGATTTTTATATGCAGTACTATAGGCCCATAATGCATCATCAAGTTTTGGACCAATTCTTTCTAGATATATTAATAGTCTTTTGCAAAATTAATTTGAGCTCTCTGTTACTTAGTTCTACTTGACCACTAGACTATGGGTGATAAGGAGATGCAATTCTATGATTAACGTCAAACTTAGCAATCGTTTTATGAAAGGCACCATGAATAAAGTGTGAACCACCATCAGTCATTAAATATCTAGGGACTCCAAACCTCAGGAAAATAGCTTCTTTAAGCATCTTAATACAGGTGTTATGATCAGCACTACTTGTTGGAATAGCTTCTACCCACTTAGTAACGTAATCAACAGCGACTAGAATATGTGTATACCCGTTAGAGGAAGGAAAAGGTCCCATATAATCAAAGCCCCAAACATCAAATGGTTCAATAAAAAGTGAATAATTCATAGGTATTACTTGACGTCTACTAATATTACCAATTCTTTGACATTCATCACAAGACAAGACAAACTTACGAGCATCCTTGAAGAGAGTAGGCCAATAAAAAAACGGTTTGCAATACCTTGTGTGCAGTTCTATCTCCAGCATGGTGTCCTCCATAAGCCTCGGAGTGACACTTGCGTAGGATCTGTTCCTGTTCATGCTCAGGTACACAACGTCTAATAATACCATCTACTCCTTCTTTATAAAGATGTGGGTCATCCCAAAAGTAATGTCTCAAATCATAGAAGAACTTTTTCTTTTGCTGGTATGTGAAACTAGGTGGTATAAATTTAGCAACAATATAATTAGCATAATCAGCATACCATGGAGTAGTATGAGAAGCATTTATGACATTTAATTGTTCATCAGGAAAGCTATCATCAATAGGTAGTGGGTCATCAAGAACATTTTCTAACCTAGACAAGTTGTCTGCAACGGGGTTCTCATCTCCCTTTCTATCAATAATATGCAAATCAAATTCTTGTAGCAGGAGAACCCATCTAATAAGTCTAGGTTTAGCATCTTTCTTTTCCATAAGGTATTTAATAGCAGCATGATCAGTGTGAATAGTTACTTTAGAATCAACAATATAAGGTCTGAACTTATCACAAGCAAAAACAACTGCTAAAACTTCTTTTTCAGTAGTAGCATAATTTCTCTGGGCATTGTCTAGAGTTTTACTAGGATATTGAATAACATTTAATTTCTTATCAACTCTTTGCCCTAGAACAGCACCTACAACATAATCACTAGCATCACACATAATTTCAAAGGGTAAATTCCAATCAGGTGGCTGAACAATAGGTGCAGAAATCAATGCTTTCTTAAGTGTTTCAAATGCTTCTACACAATCATCATCAAAGACAAAAGTAATATCTTTTTGTAATAGATTAGTCAGAGGCCGAGAAATTTTTGAGAAGTCCTTAATGAACCTCCTATAAAAACCGGGGTGACCGAGGAAGCTTCTTATACCTTTAATGTCCTTGGGACATGGCATCTTTTGTAACGCCCGGGTAATCAAGCTACAGTAATCCAACGATAATCGTGCCACGTCACCCCGGTTACTAATGATAATCTACCGATTAGGCCAGAACCGAGTCAAATTCAAACATTAAAATAAAGTTAAATTATAAAAGTTTCAAAATGTTAAACTAAAATGTTCGGAGTGTGCAGTTAAATGCTAGGGTAATTATAATGAAGCAAACACATTTTTATAAAATGCCTAAATAATTTAAAATGATTTAAAACAGAAGAGGAAATAAAGAAAAGGAAAACAGGAAACAAAACCAAAAAAATAAAAGGACCCCCCCCACTGGGCCAGACGGCCCAGTCGGCCAGGCCACCAACCGGCCCAACTGGGCAAAGGCCCAGCCGGCCCCCCCCCACGCCTCCCTTATCCCCCCCCGACCGAACCCTAGCACGATCCCCATTCCCCCCCTCGCACTCCTCTCTCTCCCTCCTCTGCCCGATCTAGATCGGGGCGAACCCCCCCTCGATCCCCGTCGCCCCGCCGCCGTTCACCATCGCCACCGCCGCCCACTCCCTCTTCCCCTCCCGACCCAGAACCCCACTCCCCTCGCTCCTTCCCCCTGGATCTGGATCGGGAACTCCCGATCCCCTCGCCCCCGCACGACGACCGCGGCGCCCGGCGCCCCGCTACCTACCCCGCCGCCCCGGCAACGCCAGGCACTCGCTGGACCTCGTCGGCACCGTCCCATCGTCTCTTCCCCGCCGGACCCCCTCGAGCTACGACGCCGCCATCACGACGCCGACTTGCCGGAACACGCCCTCGCCGGACCGCTCCGCCGTCGTCCACGACCTCCTCCTCGTCCCCCGTTGCCACTGGCCCTACGACCTCGCCGTGAGCACCGCTCCTTCTCCTCTTCCCCGCTTCGCCACACACGCATCGGCCGGCCGCGCCGCTGGCCTCCCACCGCCACTGCCGCTCGCCCGCTGGTGCCTCACTGCGCGCGCGTCGCGCCATCCGTGCCTCGCGCGTGGCCGCCTCTGCTCCCCGTCGACGCGCCGCCGCCCGTGCCGTTCGCTGCTTCAGCCCTGCCGCAGCCTGCGCCCGCGCCATCGCCCCGCCGTGCCTGGCCGTCCGCCGCTGCTTCCGGCGGCTCCGGCGAGCCACCCCCGCGCGCATCGCCGCCTCTGGCCGGGCCTCTAGCGCCCTGCGTGCATGCCACCGCGCCTCCCTTCGCTCCGCCGGCCTCGCCGTACCGCCCCGCTCCGGCCACGATCGCCGGCGATGGGTCACGCGCCGGCCCCCTTCCCCGCTGGCCACATCGCCCTGTTGGGTGGGCTGTCGCCCGCCTCCGCGCTGCGCTGAGAACCACTACCCATATGCCCGTTAAGGGCCTTGGCCCTATGACAAGTGGGGCACACCCCCAGAACGTTTTATTAAAAAAAAGGGGGAATTAAAATAAAAATAAAAATAAAAATAAATATAATTAATAGAAATAAAAATGATTTAATAAAATTAATTATTAATTAATTAATTAATTAAGAAATTAATTAAGTTAATTAATCCGGTTTAATTAATTTAATTAACTAGTTAAGTTTAATTAAACTGTAATTAGATTAACCTAAACCCTAATTAATCTAATTAGAGGATGACAGGTGGGTCCCCCCCTGGACCCACATGTCAGGTTGACCAAGTCAACTCTGTTGACTGCTGATGTCAGCATGACATCATGCTGATGTCATTAAATCATTTTCGAATTAATTAAATAATTAATTAAATCTCAGAAATTAAAAAAAAAATCTTTAAAAAAAATCATATCTTTTAATCCGTAACTCGGATTAAAATATTTTCAACATGAAAGTTGCTCAGAACGACGAGACGAACCCGGATACGCAGCCCGTTCGTCCGCCACGCATCCCTAACCTATCAAACTCGCAACTTTCCCCCTCCGGCTCCTCTGCCCGAAAACGCGAAACACCGGGGATACTTTCACGGATGTCATCCCCCTTCACCGGTATCACCTACTACCGCGTTAGGGCACCTCTAACGCCGTTACTTGTCTTGTCATGCATCGTTATGCATCTGTTTGCATTATATTCATTGTTTCTTCCCCCTCTTCTTCCGCTAGACACCGAGACCGACGCCGCTACTGGTGCCCCGACCGACTACGCTGTTGACGACCCCTCTCTCTTGCCAGAGCAACCAGGCAAGCCCCCCCTTTGATCACCAGATATCGCCTACTCTTCTCTATACTGCTTGCATTAGAGTAATGTAGCATGTTACTGCTTCCCGTTAATCCTATACTGATGCATAGCCTGTCCTTGCTACTACTGTTGTTACCTTTACCTGCAATCCTAATGCTTAGTATAGGATGCTAGTATTTTCATCAGTGGCCCTACATCCTTGTCCGTCTGCCATGCTATACTATCGGGCCGTGATCACTCGGGAGTTGATCACGGGTATATACTATATGCTTTATACATGATACATGTGGTGACTAAAGACGGGTCGGCTTGTGGAGCCCCCGCGAGTGATTCACGGATTGGGGGCTGAAAGGACCTTTGTCCCAACGGCCCTCTGTGTGGATCTTTGAGGCGGAGCGACAGGACAGGTTCCGACCACCTAGGAGAGAGGTGGGCCTGGCCCTGGTCGGCGTTCGCGGATACTTAACACGCTTAACGAGATCTGGGTATTTGATCTGAGTCTGGCCATTTGGTCTATACGCACTAACCATCTACGCGGGAGTAGTTATGGGTATCCCGGCGTCGTGGTATCAGCCGAAGCCTTCTTGACGTCAGCGACGGAGCGGCGCGCGCTGGATTGGACTGGAACGCCACTAGGCTAGGTCTGCTTCCGGCCGCCCACGCAACGTGCAGGTGTGCTAAGGGCGATGGGCCCAGACCCCTGGGCGCTTAGGTTTAGACCGGCGTGCTGACCTCTCTGTTGGTCTAGGTGGGGCTGCGACGTGTTGATCTTCCGAGGCCGGGCATGACCCAGGAAAGTGTGTCCGGCCAAATGGGATCGAGCGTGTTGGGGTATGTGGTGCACCCCTGCAGGGAAGTTAATCTATTCGAATAGCCGTGATCTTCGGTAACAGGACGACTTGGAGTTGTACCTTGACCTTATGACAACTAGAACCGGATACTTAATAAAACACACCCTTCCAAGTGCCAGATACAACCGGTGGTCGCTCTCTCTCAGGGTTACGAGGAGGGGATCGCCGGGTAGGACTATTGCTATGCGATGATACTTGGAGGACTTCAGTCTACTCCCTTCTACATGCTGCAAGACGGAGGTTGCCAGAAGCGTAGTCTTCGAAAGGATTAGCTATCCCCCTCTTATTCTGGCTTTCTGCAGTTCAGTCCACCGACATGGCCCTTTACACATTTACCCATGCATATGTAGTGTAGCTTCTTGCTTGCGAGTACTTTGGATGAGTACTCACGGTTGCTTCTCCCTCTTTTCCCCCTATCCTTTCTACCTGGTTGTCGCAACCAGATGTTGGAGCCCAGGAGCCAGACGCCACCGTCGACGACGACTCCTACTACACCGGAGGTGCCTACTACTACGTGATGCCCGCCGACGACGACCAAGAGTAGTTAGGAGGATCCCAGGCAGGAGGCCTGCTCCTCTTTCGATCTGTATCCTAGTTTGTGCTAGCCTTCTTAAGGCAAACTTGTTTAAGTTATGTCTGTACTCAGATATTGTTGCTTCCGCTGACTCGTCTATGATCGAGCTCTTGTATTCGAGCCCTCGAGGCCCCTGGCTTGTAATATGATGCTTGTATGACTTATTTTATTTGTAGAGTTGTGTTGTGATATCTTCCCGTGAGTCCCTGATCTTGATCGTACACGTTTGCGTGTATGATTAGTGTACGGTCAAATCGGGGGCGTCACATCTTTTCAATATCATCAACTTTAGCTTTGTCAACTTCAATACCTCTTTTAGAAATTTTATGCCCCAAGACAATACCTTCATTAACCATAAAGTGCCATTTCTCCCAGTTCAGAACAAGATTAGTTTCTTCACATCTCTGCAAAACTCGATCAAGGTTGCTCAAGCAATCATCAAAAGAGGATCCATAAACGGAGAAATCGTCCATGAAAACCTCACAAATCTTTTCACAAAAGTCAGAGAATATAGCCATGATGCATCTTTGAAAGGTAGCAGGTGCATTACATAAACCAAAAGGCATACGTTTATAAGCAAAAGTACCGAAAGGGCAAGTAAAAGTGGTCTTTGCTGGATCATCAGCTGACACAGCTATTTGAGAAAAACTGGAGTAACCATCTAGAAAGCAAAAATGTGTATGTTTGGATAATCTCTCTAGCATTTGATCAATAAAAGTCAAAGGGTAATGATCTTTTTAGTACCTTTATTTACTTTGTGGAAATCAATTACCATCCTATAACCTGTAATAATTCCTTGAGGAATCCGTTCATCTTTGTCATTAGGAACAACAGTAATACCTCCCTTCTTAGGGACACAATGGACAGGACTTACCCACTGACTATCAGCAATGGGATAAATTATACCTACCTCAAGGAGCTTTAATATTTCCTTTCTTACCACTTATTTCATCTTAGGATTCAGCCGTCGTTGGTGATAAATAACTGGTTTGGCGTCTTTCTCCAAATTTATTTTGTGTTGACATAGAGTGGGACTAATGCCCTTAAGATCATCAAAAGTATATCCAATAGCAGCACGATGCTTCTTTAGAGTTTTCAATAATTTTTCTTCTTCATGCTCTGAAAGGTTAGCACTAATAATAACATGATATATCTTCTTTTCATCAAGATAAGCATATTTAAGAGTATCAGGTAATGGTTTAAGCTCAAACACGGGATCAACCTTGGGTGGAGGAGGATCCCCTGGGATTTCAACAGGCAAGTTGTGTTTCAGAATAGGTCCCTGTTTAAAGAACACTTCATCTATTTCCCTTCTTTCATTCATAAACATTTCATCCTCATGGTCTAGCAAATATTGTCCTAAAGGATCATTAGGAGGCACAACAATAGAAGCAAGACCAATAATTTCATCTTTGCTAGGCAATTCTTCATCACGGGGTTGTCTATGAAATTTAGAAAAATTAAAATCATGAGACATATCATCCAAACCAATAGTAACAACATCCTTCTTGCAATCTATCTTAGCATTAATAGTGTTCAAGAAGGGTCTACCAAATATAATGGGACAAAAGCTATCTTGAGGGGAACCAAGAACAAGAAAATCAGCATGATATTTAACTTCCCCACACAAGACTTCAACATCTCTAACAATCCCAATTGGTGAAATAGTGTCTCTATTGGCAAGCTTAATTGTAATATCGATATCTTCTATCTCAGCAGGTGCAATATCATGCATAATTTATTTGTATAAGGAAATAGGTATTGCACTAGCACTAGCACCCATATCACACAAGCCATGATAACAATGATCTCCTATTTTAACAGAAATAACAGGCATGCCTACCACAGGTCTATGTTTATCTTTAGCACTAGGTTTAGTAATTCTAGTAGTCTCATCACAGAAGTAAATAACATGCCCATCAATATTATCGGCCAAGAGATCTTTAACCATAGCAATATTAGGTTCAACTTTAACTTGCTTGGGGGGTTTGTGTGTCCTAATATTACTTTTGTTGACTATAGTTGAAACTTTAGCATGCTCCTTTATTCTAACAGGGAAAGGTGGTTTCTCAACATAAGTAGTAGGAACAACTGGATCATTATAAGTGATAGTCTTTTCTTCAACTTTAATAGGTGCAACTAATTTTGTTTCAATGGGAGGATTATATTTAAACCACTTCTCCTTAGGGAGATCAACCTGAGTAGCAAATGATTCACAGAAAGAGGCTACTATCTTAGAGTCAAGTCCATATTTAGTGCTAAATTTACGGAAAACATCGGTATCCATAAAAGATTTAACACAATCAAACTTAGGTGTTATACCTAACTCCTTACCTTCGTCAAGATCCCAATTTTCAGAGTTGCGTTTAATTCCAATAAATTCCATTTGAATTCAATAGTATTCATCATAAAGGAACCAGTACAAGAAGTATCGAGCATGGAGCGATTGTTGTCAAAAAGCCGAGCATAAAAGTTTTGAATAATCATTTCTCTTGAAAGCTCATGATTTGGGCATGAATATAACATTGACTTAAGCCTCCCCCAAGATTGAGCGATGCTTTCTCCTTCACGAGGCCAAAAATTATATATATAATTACGATCACGATGAACAAGATGCATAGGATAAAACTTCTGGTGAAATTCCAATTTCAACCGTTTGTAGTCCCATGATCCCATATCATCACATAGCCTATGCCATGTCAATGCATCTACCTTCAAATATAAAGGGAAGACCTTCTTCTTGATAACATCATTGGTCATACTTGCAAGCTTAAATAATCCACAAACTTCATCCACATAGATTAAGTGTAAGTCGGGATGTAATGTTCCATCTCCTGCAAAAGGATTAGCTAGCAGTTTCTCTATCATACCCGAAGGAATTTCCAAGTAAACATTTTCATTTTCAGTAGGTCCAGTAGGTTGAGGAGCAACTATTTTCTATACCGATCGGGGTGAAGATACCCCGAACAAGCCCCTCAACGGATTACTTTCCATAGTAACAAGTGACAGTAAATTTCAGCACACTATATACATTTTTTCTTACCAAATTCCACCTACCAAAGGCACTTCACTCCCCGGCAACGACGCCAGAAAAGAGTCTTGATGACCCACAAGTATAGGGGATCTATCATAGTCCTTCAATAAGTAAGAGTGTCGAACCCAACGAGGAGCAGAAGGAAATGACAAGCGGTTTTCAACAAGGTATTCTCTGCAAGCACTGAAATTATCGATAACAGATAGTTTTGTGATAAGGTAATTTGTAACGAGTAGCAAGTAATAAAAGTAAATAAGGTGCAGCAAGATGGACCAATCCTTTTTGTAGCAAAGGACAAGCCTGGACAAACTCTTATTTGAAGGAAAGCGCTCCCGAGGACACATGGGAATTATCGTCAAGCTAGCTTTCATCACGTTCATATGATTCGCGTTCGGTACTTTGATAATTTGATATGTGGGTGGGTGGACCGGTGCTTGGGGTGTTGTCCTTACTTGGACAAGCATCCCACTTATGATTAACCCCCATTGCAAGCATTTGCATCTACAACAGAAGTATTAAGGTAAACCTAACCATATCATGAAACATATGGATCCAAATCAGCCCCTTACGAAGCAACGCATAAACTAGGGTTTAAGCTTCTGTCACTCTAGCAACCCATCATCTACTTCTTACTTCCCAATGCCTCCCTCTAGGCCCAAACAATGGTGAAGTGTCATGTAGTTGACGTTCACATGACACCACTAGAGGGATGACAACATACATCTCATCAAAATATCGAACGAATACCAAATTCACATGACTACTAATAGCAAGACTTCTCCCATGTCCTCAGGAACAAACGTAACTACTCACAAAGCATATTCATGTTCATAATCAGAGGGGTATTAATATGCATAATGGATCTGAACATATGATCTTCCACCAAGTAAACCAACTAGCATCAACTACAAGGAGTAATCAACACTACTAGCAACCCACAGGTACCAATCTGAGGTTTGGATACAAAGATTGGATACAAGAGATGAACTAGGGTTTGAGATGAGATGGTGCTGGTGAAGATGTTGATGGAGATTGACCCCCTCCCGATGAGAGGATCGTTGGTGATGACGATGGTGATGATTTCCCCCTCCCAGAGGGAAGTTTCCCCGGCAGAACAGCTCCGCCGGAGGCCTAGATTGGTTCCGCCAAGGTTTCGCCTCGTGGCGGCGGAGTCTTTTCCCGAAAGCTTGCTTATGATTTTTTTCCTCGACGAAAGACTCCATATAGCAGAAGATGGGCATCGGAGGGCCACCAGGGGGCCCACGAGGCAGGGGGCGCACCCAGGGGGTAGGGCGCGCCCCCCACCCTCGTGGCTGGTGGGTGGCCCCCTCTGGTACTTCTTGCGCTCAGTATTTTATATATATATATATATTCTGGAAATAACTTCCGTGAAGTTTCAGGACTTTTGGAGCTGTGCAGAATAGGTCTCTAACATTTGCTCCTTTTCCAGCCCAGAATCCCAGCTGCCGGCATTCTCCCTATTTATGTAAACCTTGTAAAATAAGAGAGAATAGGCATAAGTATTGTGACATAATGTGTAATAATAGCCCATAATGCAATAAATATCGATATAAAATCATGATGCAAAATGGACGTATCAGTCCTCCACATGTCTTCCTTCTTCGCAGCCACACCACTCCCGATCTTGTCAGGCTGCATTGGGCAGGCCCTGACAGGATCGGGGTGGCATTGTGCCTGTGTGCGTCCCGCTTTCCCTCTCTTCCCACTGCACTACCTAGGACAAGAGGGACAAGGAGAGGAGTTTATGGAGCACCTATCTTTTTTCAATCTTAAACCTGTCGGCACTTGCCAAATTTTAATTCAAATAATGTAATCTCTCAAGTCCATGTCTGTGTTCTGTAATGCTTGTACTTGTATTAGCATATTAATGAAAAAGATGAACCTTGCCGGGAACCCATGCATGTGTATGTCCATGCAGAGGTAAGATGCCGCTTTAACATAGGTAAATGAGTTTTTCCTCGGCAGGCTATCTTGTCGGTACCCTTCTTGTCTGCCGGAGAGCGCGTCTGTCGGGGGACAGATAGAGGGACCAGCCCCTCGCCAACTCCTTTTTACCAAAGGCCACTGCGACCATCTTGACCGAAGCAACGTTCGAGTCATGGATGGGACCACCTAAGTCTCAAAAGAGAGGCAAGGTTTTCTCATGCAAAGTCATAGCTTTGCAAAACACTGATGGACGGGAGGTAGAACTTATCTGCTTGGCTCGTCGGGGACCGCAGTGCCGGGTAATCTTCTCTCTCCTTGTCGAAGCCAAGTTCACGGCAGGAACCTACAACTTCATGTAGATGAGAATGAATGCAGGATGCAATCCTATCTATATGCATATGCAAATGCTTATGAAATGCTTATGCAGTGATCTTGGAATGCTCATGCATGCATGCAATCTTGGTCGAGGGCCCCCCATAGCGCTTCTTCATTTTCTCTTGCACGGGGTCTGTTGGGGATATTACTGCTGGGCGTAAACCGGCCTATCTGGGCCGGGTCAACTTCATCAGTAGTTCAAGAGTGCTAAAGCCCAAGAAGGCAGATGAGGGCCTAAGGCCCGTAGTCGGTTTAAGACTTGTAGCTGTAAACCGGTATTTGTATATAAGCTTGTATTGTAAGTTAGGAATAAAGAGAGACCAACCCGGATATGAATATCGACCGGTGTTGGGACTTTGTGAACCGACGGGCGTCACCCGTGTATATAAGGGGACAACCCGGCGGTGGTTCAAGGACAACAGACAACAACTCGAGACATAGGAGAAGCTTGTTTGCTCCCTAGTCATCGAAACCCCATCAATTCCATCACAACTACACGTAGGCTTTTACCTTCATCGAAGGGGCCGAACTAGTATAAACTCTCTTGCATCCCTGTGTCCGCTTTAACCCCTTCAAGCTAACCCGTCGCGATGGCTCCACGACTAAGTCCTTTCTCTAGGACATCTGACGTGACAAAACCACGACAGTTGGCGCCCACCGTGGGGCTATCGCACGATGGTTTCAGGTTCTTGGAGGGCCGCTTTGAAGGACTCGAGGGCTACGCTGTAGGCCGGATGACTAAGAGTCGTCGTGGCAAGCTCTACATCGACGACGCAGGCTGGGGCCCCGAGGCCGGCTCAGTTGAGTACGGGTACCGGGTCCCCTTTGGTGGCATTCACGTTTTCATTGGCAAGATCGGTGAACCGGGCCCTGAGCCGGACATCTGCACCGACCTCGTCGAGACGGCTCAGCGTGCGCGATCCGCCTGGGTTAAACCAGCCATGAAGCGTGCCTTCGTGGGAGTCATCCATGGAGGAAGTTATGAGGATGGATCGGAATCTCGCGGCGATACCGTCGTTCGTTCCGATGACGAGTCATCGACCAGAGAAACCGAATCTCTTTATCAACTACAAGACGGCCGGATTGGGGGCTGTTCCGATGGCGACAGTATTCTGGACCCCTCTGATCTACCCAACCGGGTTGGAATATTCATGGCCGGCACACAAGCAGCGCTTCATTCTTCGACCGCTGCAGCAACAACCTCCGGTTCAGCAGCGGCGACGGCTACCGGGGCAGGAGGCCCTGTGCGCCCGCCGGCTCAAGTTCTATCAGAGCTATTTGATGCATTGGCTGTGCTTATGGCGGAAGCTAATCCGGCGGATCAGGGTGTTCACAACGCGGAGATTGCAAAGGTGAAGGAACAGATCACCCAGGCTAAGGCAGATCTGGCAGCTGAGGACACCAGGATGGCCACAGAGCGGGCCGCTTTAGACGCACAAGCCTACAGACTCATGCTGGACCAGAGCGCGTCGCAGGAAGTCATGAGGAGGAAGTACCGATCCCGTTTGCCTCCGGTTTTCGAGGCCAGAGACCTTTTCAACACTCCAGGAGCAGGAACCGGCAACCCGCTGGAGGGAAACCGGGCAGAAGCTCCTGGGACCGGTGCACCGGTTCAGCCTCGTCAGATGGACTCGCCTCGTCAAAATACCGTGATACCTCAGGCTGTTTTAACACCTCCGGGTCATTACTCCAACCCAATGGACAATCTCGTCGCCGCTTCTGCACGGCTGGAGGCCATTCCAATTGAAGGTGACTCGCCACAGGTAGTAGAAACGCGACGGGTCAAGGAGCTTCTGAGGACAGCTTTGGTCCAACAGGAAGCATACTCGTACAGCCGCAACCGGATCCACTCAACCGCCCGTCCAAGCCGGAGCTATAGCAGACATATGAATGAACCGGCAGTGTCGAGTAATGAACAACGTGGAGCGCCCCGTGGCAACAACCCGGCGGGTGGTGCTGATAACTCTCAGGAAGTGGTGGACCGGGCCCGAGCGCGCAGGGAGGCCGAGTTAGCCGTACAGCATTAGGCTCGGCAGCTCACGCCGGTTCGTCCAACTATATCGATCGAACCTGGTGTTACTTCTAGTTCTTTGGGGGTGCCTTGCCTTGTCCCCACTTTACGCAATGTGCGCCTGCCCAAGGATTTCAAAGGCCCACACAAAGTACCAAATTACACGGCGGATCAACCTCCAGAGACATGGGTGGAGAGCTATGAGATGGCCATGGAGATGCTTGATGTGGATGACGCGGCATGTGCGAAATACTTCACCATGATGCTTGAAGAAACGGCCCGTACTTGGTTAAAAAGCTTGCCGGCTAATTCTATCAGTTCATGGGCCCAATTACGAGCCCGGTTTATCAGCAATTTCAAGGATACATGTAAACAGCCTATGTCGATAGTGGACTTATCTGCCTGCGTCCAGGAGGAAGGAGAATCAACGACTCATTGGGTGCGCCGGGTTTCACAAGTGTTGCACTCATCA
The DNA here is from genome assembly GCF_003073215.2 of Triticum urartu. NCBI lineage: Eukaryota > Viridiplantae > Streptophyta > Magnoliopsida > Poales > Poaceae > Triticum > Triticum urartu. Next base: position 502,182,816 of record NC_053023.1, on the reverse strand, counting down.
GACCGCATCAACGCTGACACCGCAGTATTAACCCTAGAAGGCAACTGCCGGTTTGGGCCCCTAAAGCTGAAGTTGGGACGGATGAAGCGTCATTGCACTGACATGGGGACCCTCATGGCCGCTTTGGTGAAGTATGCTGATTCTGATAGTACCAAGGATCCCGAATCTGATGATGACAAGGCAGGGAAGGGAAAGAGGAACAGCAACTCCAAAGGTCAGCAGCATCACTGGACAGGCAATGGTGGTGGAGGCAAGCGTAAAGCGGATGGTAACATGGACTTTGTGGCTAATACCAACACGCAAGACAATGGCCAGCGGCGCAAGGGTAAACCGAAAAATCGCAATGGGGTGCCCAACCCTAACCCGGACAGCCTAAACTATCTGCTAAGCCAGCCCTATCCAAGACATGGGACGAAGGAGGCGCCAGCAAACCACCTTTGGAAGGATTGCTTCATTATGCAGGAGTTCAAGAATTCTAATGCTTTCCGGTATGATCACGGCTCCGGCGGTGGCTCAGGATCCGGGCCGGGTTACGGTGGAGGAAATTCCGGTTCAGGATTTAATGGTAATCCGGGCGGACATAATGGTCAAAATAGTCAGAACAACCAGGGTGGTTACAACCAACAGCAGCAACAGTCAGGTTACCATAGCAACCCAAAGCAGTTGAGTAGTGGGCAACACCATGTCTTCACCACTAGCTTGGACAAGTGAGACCGGAAGGTTCAGAGGCGGGCGGTCAACTCTGTTGAACCGGCCATACCCCGTTATTTACGTTGGTCTGAACAGCCAATCATATGGAGCAGAGAGGATCACCCTCCCCAGGTTGATAATCCGGGTCAGCTGGCTCTGTGGTGGCGCCTCAGGTGGGAGGTTACAAGTTCACCAAGGTGCTCATGGATGGAGGGAGCAGCATTAACATCTTGTACTATGAGACCTTCCGTCGTATGGGACTAACAGATAAAAATCTCAAACCGTCTAATACAGTGTTCCACGGTGTAGTACCTGGCAGATCAGCATATCCCGTTAGTAAGATAGCTCTGGAAGTGGCCTTTGGGGATGATCATGATTCCAGGTCGGAGACATTGACGTTTGAAGTGGTGAAAATCCAAAGTCCATATCACGCCCTGTTTGGGCGACCGGCCTACGCCAAGTTTATGGCACGGCCCTGTTATGTGTATTTGCAGCTCAAGATGCCGGGTCACAAGGGGACAATAACGGTTCACGGAAGCCGCAAAATTGCTTTGGAGTGCGAGGAAGGAGATGCGGCCTATGCAGAGTCGGTTTGTGCCACTGAGGAGCTGAAGTATTATAAGGACAATGTTGATCCGGCGGACATGACTCCATTAAAGAAGCCAACTACGGAGCATGATCCGGCCTTGAAGTTCAAATCGGCAGCAGAAACTAAGCTTGTTGACTTTGTACCTGGCGATTCGTCCAAGCAGTTCAGCATCAGTGCTAATTTGGATCCGAAATAGGAAAGCGCGCTCATCGAGTTCATCCGTGAGAATCGGGACATTTTTGCATGGAAGCCCTCTGACATGCCAGGTGTATCGGGGCAACTCGCTGAGCACACCCTTAATGTGGATCCTAAATACAAACCGGTGAAACAGTTCCTCCGCCGGTTTAACAAAGAAAGACGCAAGGCAATTGGAGAAGAGGTAGCCAGGCTCTTAGCAGCTGGCTTTATTGTTGAAGTTTTTCACCCTGAGTGGCTTGCCAATCCGGTGCTGGTCCTTAAGAAAAACGGCACCTGGCGCATGTGTGTGGATTACACAGATCTTAATAAGGCTTGTCCAGCGGATCCTTTTGCCCTCCCCCGTATTGATCAAATTATTGATGCTACGGCGGGTTGTGAGCGTTTAAGTTTTTTGGATGCATATTCTAGCTATCATCAGATCAAAATGGCAGTTAAGGACCAGGAGAAGACGGCATTCATAACTCCCTTTGGAGCCTTCTGCTATGTGTCTATGACCTTTGGGCTCAAGAGTGCCCAGGCAACTTATCAACGGTGTGTACAAAATTGTCTTCACAAGCAGATTGGCTGTAATGTACATGCTTACGTGGATGATATCGTGGTTAGGTCCAGGGAGAAGGAGACTCTGATTGATGATTTGAAGGAAACCTTTGATAACCTGAGGACATACAAGATGATGCTTAATCTGGACAAGTGTGTCTTTGGTGTACCGGCGGGCAAGCTATTGGGTTTTCTGGTGTCCAACAGGGGAATTGAGGCTAATCCAGAGAAGATCACAGCCATCACCTCCCTGGCTAAACCGAAGTGTATCAATGATGTTCAACGCCTGGCAGGCCGGATTGCCGCGTTAAGCCGGTTTATCAGTCGTCTTGGTGAGAAGGCAATCCCTTTGTATCAGATGTTGAAGAAGACGGATCAGTTTGTCTGGAGTTCCGCTGCTGATGAAGCATTTGAGGACTTAAAACGGCAATTGGCCAATCCACCTGTGCTCGCCGCTCCCATTGACAAGGAGCCGTTACTGCTATATGTTGTTGCTAATGCTCGGGCGGTCAGCGTGCTATTGTGGTGGAGCGAAAGGAGGCAGGTAAGGAGTATCCGGTTCAACGTCCAGTCTATTATATCAGCGAGGTACTCATTGAGTCCAAGCAAAGGTATCCGCATTGGCAGAAGCTGGTGTATGGAGTTTTTATGGCAAGCCGGAAGCTTAAACAATACTTCCAAGGGCACCCAATTACGGTGGTCAGTTCTGCTCCTTTGGGAGATGTCATCCAGAACCGGGAAGCAACTGGCCGGATTGCCAAGTGGGCTATAGAGCTTGGGCCGCACGGTTTGAAGTATATGCCTCGGACGGCGATTAAGTCTCAAGCACTTGTTGATTTCATCAATGTCAGTTACCTCATATTTATCTTTCATCATATTAACCAGACCGGCTTCATAGTCACGACTGGTATACAGCCGGTTTAGGTAGCCGGAATGGATTTCTTGGGCGTTCAGAGCAGCGTAAGTCGACAGATCAGCATTCCACTTGCCTTTGCCAAAGGCAGCAAATTCTTCCTTGGCAGTATGTTTGGACAAAGCAATAGGATTGCTTGGTTCTGTATGGCCAATGCCAGTAATGACAACCTAATCATCCTTGGCGTCGCCGGTTTGCACTGGGGCCGTTGGCCTATCAGTAGGCGTTGTTGGACCGGTGGATTTCTCAATCCGGATGGGGCTTGTGGGCTGGTTGACAGGCCTTGAGGCATCAATAGGCCTTTCTTCAGCAATAAGATCGTCGTCTTGCTGCGGTGGATCATTGGGTATATCTTCAGGAATAACCATTTCAAGATCTGGTGTTTGGCCCGGTTCAAGGACGGCATCTTCTTCGGCCTCTTTATCCAGGCTAGCCTTCTTGCTTGGCCTAGGCTTGGCCCTGAAAGGAATAACAAAATCAAATACAACATATGTTCCAAGGTGATGTACTGGAAACATTATGATAAGTATAACTTACCCAAGCACCGTTTTGAGCGGTGGCAGTTGAGTAGCCGATGACTCGCCAGAGGATGAGTGGGAAGTAACCTGATAATCGGAGTCAGATGGATTAAGAGGTTGACGAAAACAGCCCGCTTTAGGACAAGCACTGACAAGCAAATTAGAGACCTCTGAACGGCGTTTCTGAACCGGACTGTTCGGTAAACCGGCGGAGGTAACTACCTGGCCGCTGTGCCGGGTTGTGCGACGAGCTTCGTGCTGTTGGGTCTTCACAAGAAATTTGGGATCCAAGTAAGCAAGAGGATGAGAAAATTTAACTTTCCGGTTTGCCTGACGGATTTTTAGTGAAGGCATAGGTTCTGAATTGGAAGAGAGAATAATTACCTCTGCAGCATCAGCATGGCTGGCTTCGGCATCATCCTGACAAATATCATCATCAATAAGACGCATGAAAAATAAGCCAAGTGAGTCAAGCCCTACCTCAAGGTCCGGATTATCCACATCATCATCAGGGGCTGGATTAGAGGAAGTAGTTGTTCTTTTCCTGTGGGCAGTCTTCTTCACAGCTTTAGTCTTTTGCCGGGTTGCTCTTTCCGGTTTATCTGGTTTCTCTGGTTTCTCCTGCGGCAGTTTCTTGCTCCAAAATGGATCATTGCCCTGGTTACACAGATACTGATATTAAAACAAGGACCAGATATATCAATAACAGGTTCAGCAAGAAGGAAAATCAAATTCTTACAGCTGGCGGTTTGTTGATGGCATAGAAGGGAAGCAGGCCGGTTTGAGCACAGATGTGTTCCGGTTCATTCAACATTTTCTTCACACCTTCTGTAATTTCTTCGTCGGTGAGCTGGATGCTAGTATGTCGCAGTGGGTCATCAGCATTACCAGAATACTCGCACATCAAACCGGAGCGACGACTAAGGGGCAGTATGCTCCACGATATCCAACAACGAGCGAGATCAACTCATGTTAAACCATTGGCCATGAAGGCTCTGAGCTTGGACAGTTGAGGAGCATACTTGCTTCTCTCCTTGGCAGTCAACCTTTGTGGAAAGGGGTGTGTATGGCTAAGTCGCTCCGGATGAAAGCCAGGTAAAGGATTTTCACCAGCGGGGGAGGTGTCTTTGCAATAGAACCATGTTTGATTCCACTCTTTAGGGTGGCTATGCAGCTTGGCGTGAGGATATGTGACTTCTTTCCTTTTCTGAATCGCCATGCCGCCCAATTCCGTATTGGAACCGTCAGAAAATTCAGTATGGCGGTTTAGATGAAAACAGTCTCTGAATAGTTCCACTGTGGGCTCCTCTTGGAAGAATGCCTCACAGAGTACTTGGAAATGACACATGTTGGTAACATAGTTGGGGCCAGTGTCTTGTGGATGGAGTTGAAAATCGGCTAAAACGTCCCGGTAAAATTTAGAACCGGGCGGCTTAAAACCCCAGGCTAAGTGATCTACGAAGACCACGACCTCTCCTTCTTGAGGTGTAGGAGGGCATTCTTTGCCAGGGACCCTCCAATGGATGGTATCTTTGCTGCCTAAAGCGCCGATCAGGACTAAGTCGTTCAGTTGAGCCTCTGTGACGCGAGAGGGAACCCAGTTGCACTCATATACTTGCTTGGCCATGGTGAAATCTACAAGGTAGATGATTCCGATTCAAAAATGCATTGATAAAGGTACATTGGTATGTGCAATGTTACACCGGAGATAGATCTATCTAAACCGGAGTTTTATGAAGCAACAGCATCTGGCGGTTCAACAAGGGGACTAATGGTATATACCGGTTTGGAAATTTTTTCTACAAGGTTAAACCGCCTGGTCTAAACATTGAAGCAGATGAGTAAGTTTATAGAAACAGATTTCATAAGATTTCTCTACAGCAATGGATCTGAAGCAAGTTCAGAAAAGAGATAAATATTCAGAGGTCCAAAAGGAGCAGTACCGAATTAATGAGCAAAACGTACATATAGATCTATGGTTTTGGGATGCGTAAGTGAAGGCGAAGGTTAAACAACTACCATTGCATAGAATAAAGATTTGCGGATTCATCTAAAGATCTATCGTATGAGCAAGAGGCAGACGATGAACACTGAAGAACTGTGAAACCCTAGAGCAGATCTACGGGGGAAAGGATAGAAGATTTACCAGAGCTGAGGAAGACGCAGAAGGTTGCCGCGATGCTCTGGTGCGCCCTGGTTGATGCAGCGGCCAAGGTTGAGGCAGAGGTCGACGGTGGCGGCGGAGTTCTAAAGCTGAGCGACGCGAGGAAGACAAAGCAGAAGGGGCCGAAGGGAAAGAGAAAGGAAATGGCCCTTCGGTCCTATTTATAAAGAAAGGGATATGTCAGGCGCGAGAATCAAGGGGCCGCGAGTTTGGAAATAAAGTTTTAGCCTTAATTGTCGCAGACTTGTTAACAGGATAAGGTTCTTTATAACAGGTGACGTCACGCCGGTTTACAACAAGCAGAGAAGATGACATCACGGCGGTTCAACAGAATATAAGAAGATGTTGAAGATGAAGATTTTTGCTAAGGATTGACATGAACCTGTTCAAATCAATCTGGGGCCTAATGTTGGGGATATTACTGCTGGGCATAAACCGGCCTATCTGGGCCGGGTCAACTTCATCAGTAGTTCAAGAGTGCTAAAGCCCAAGAAGGCAGATGAGGGCCTAAGGCCCGTAGTCGGTTTAAGACTTGTAGCTGTAAACCGGTATTTGTATATAAGCTTGTATTGTAAGTTAGGAATAAGGAGAGACCAACCCGGATACGAATATCGACCGGTGTTGGGACTTTGTGAACCAACGGGCGTCACCCGTGTATATAAGGGGACGACCCGGCGGCGGTTCAAGGACAACAGACAACAACTCGAGACATAGGAGAAGCTTGTTTGCTCCCTAGTCATCGAAACCCCATCAATTCCATCACAACTAGACGTAGGCTTTTACCTTCATCGAAGGGGCCGAACTAGTATAAACTTTCTTGCGTCCCTGTGTCTGCTTTAACCCCTTCAAGCTAACCCGTCGCGATGGCTCCACGACTAAGTCCTTTCTCTAGGACATCTGCCGTGACAAAACCACGACAGGGTCATCACCCCGGCTTTGTACAAGGGGTTACATACAGCTGAGGCAAGGCCTGTACAAAAGGGTGGTTGTCGGGCAGGGCCCGATAGTCGCGCCTTACATGTAGAACTTGCGGAGATGCTCAATATTCCATGAGTTTTGCAACTAAGTGACATCTCTAGTCTCCAGATGGATTGCGCCAGGTCTGGTGACTCGTACTACCCGGTAAGGGCCTTCCCACTTTGGTGACAACTTGTGTGTACCCTTGGCAGACTGAACGCGCCTAAGGACGAGGTCATCTTCCTCAAAACACCGGGCATGAAACATGTAGCTATGATAGCGACGCGGGGCTTTCTAGTAGCGTGCAACACGCGTAGCAGCCCGGAGACGGTTCTCCTCGAGTAGCACAGCGTCATCACGCCGATGATGATCTTGCGCTACTTCATTGTAGGCAAGCACTCAAGGTGACCCATAAATGAGTTCTGTGGGGATAACTGCTTCTACCCCATAGACCATGGAGAAGGGAGTCTGCCCGGTAGCTCGGTTTGGTGTCGTTTTGAGGGACCAGAGAACTACCAGCAGCTCATCGATCTACCACCTACTGTGCTTCTGCAGCGTATCAAAAGTTCTTGTCTTGAGTCCACGTAGCACTTTAGTGTTCACCCTCTCAGCTTGTCCATTGCTCCGGGGGTGTGCCACAGAGGCAAATGAGATCTTGCATCCGAGGGCATGAACGTATTGCATGAAGGCGCGGCTCGTGAACTAGGTGCCCTTGTCGGTGATGATCCTTGCCGGAACTCCAAAACGATGCACCAATTCTTTTAAGACCTTGATAGCTGACTGAGCAGTCACCTTTCTCACGGCAGTCACTTCCGGCCACTTTGTAAACTTGTCGATGGCAACGAACAAGAATTCAAAGGCCCCGATTGCTCGGGGGAAGAGGCCGAGGATATCGAGCCCCCAGACCGAAAATGGCCATGATAAAGGGATTGGTTGAAGAGCTTGGGCAGGCAGGTGTGTTTTCTTGGACTGGAACTGACAGGCTTCACATGTCGTGACTAGCTCGACCACATCTTGGAGGGCCGTGGGCCAATAGAATCCTTGTTGGAATGCTTTCCCAACTAATGCCCTTGATCCAATGTGGGAACCGCAGATTCCTCTATGAATCTCGGCCAGAAGTTCATTTCCTTCTTCCCAGCAGAGCACTTCAATTTCACACCATTGGGCCTCCTTCTTTACAGAGTGTCATCGACAAACTAGTATATATTGGCCCTCCGGGCTACTCTCTCAGCTTCATCTTGGTCGCCGGGAAGCTCTCCGGTTTGGAGGAAGTGGATGATGTGCCTTGCCCAAGTTGGAACCTGGGGCTCGGCAACGAGGACTAGCGGCACCTCCTCTACTGCAGGAGAACCAGCCTCGTTTGCGGGGTTCGTGGACCCGGTTGGAGGGGGTGGTCCGGCAGGCTATGAGGAGTTGTTTCCGGCAGGGTCTCTGCCGGGAGCGGACGGCTCTACTGGGAGAGGCTTACCGTAGTCCAACTTTCTCCTCTTCTGGGCCATCGTTGCTGGGGATATGGAGGGTTGAGTGAGATGGAGAACAAAAGTTCCTGGGTCCACATGAAGCTTCTGCGCAGCACACTTTGACAGATGATCAGTTATGCTATTTTCCGCACGGGGTACGTGCCCTATTTGCAATCTGTCAAAGCGCTCCTCCAATCTCCTCACTTCCTTATGTATGCCTCCATCAATGGACTTTGATAATCCTTGTTGACTTGTCTCACCACAAGTTGTGAATCTCCTTGAATGATCAGCTTCTTAATTCCCAATTCAACTACAATCCTAAGCCCAGCAAGAAGCCCTTCATACTCAGTTGTATTGTTGGTTGCTTCTTCCCGGGAAAAATGCATTTGCACGACGTACTTCAAGTGCTCACCGGAGGGGGTGACAAGAAGCGCGCCAGCTCCTGCACCTTGTAGGGAAAAAGCACCATCAAAATACATAATCCATTCTTGGGGCGATTCCTTGTCAGGGATGACCGTCTCTGTCACCTCCTCATCAGGGGTTGGCGTCCATTCTGCAATAAACTCTGCCAACACCCTGCTCTGAATAGTTGATGTGCTCTCAAACTTCAAACCAAAGCTGGATAACTCCAAAGCCCACTCCACTATTCTGCCGATAGCCTCAGGGTTTCGGAGTATCCTTTGCAATGGAAAACGAGTAACAACCATAATCTCATGGGCTTGGAAGTAGTGGCGAAGTTTCCTTGAGGCCATGATGAGACCAAAGATCAACTTCTGCATGCCAGAGTACCTCGATCTAGCCCCTTGCAACAAGGAGCTGACGAAGTACACTAGGTGATGCACCACTTTCTTCCTTGCCGCATCCTTGGGGTTGCTCTCGTTGCCGTGCTCATTGCTGTCCTGATCCTTTTCTGACTCTGCCAATCTCTGCTCACTTTCTGCCTCATCCACTTTTCTCTGTGCTACCAAGTCCGCACTGACCACTTGGTTGGTCACTGCCAAGTATAGCAATAACGGCTCCTGGGGTTTGGGAGCAACCAAGGTAGGCACAGAGGACAAATAAGCTTTCAACTCTTACAAAGCTGCATCTACTTTTGGGGTCCACTTCATAGGGCCGGTCTTCTCCAAAATCTTGAAGAACGGCAGGGCGCGCTCGGCAGACTTGAAAATGAATCTGCTTAGCGCGGCAACACATCCTGTCAGGTGCCTCACATCCTTAACTATCCTTGGTGCCTGGATCTGCTCAATGGCCTTGATCTTATTGGGGTTGGCTTTGATCCCGCGGTGGGATACAAAGAAACCAAGAAACTTGCCGGAGGGAACACCAAATACACACTTTTCTTGGTTCAGCATTAGATTGATCTTGTGCAGATTATCAAATGTCTCTTCAAAATCTCGAATAAGGGTGGCCTTATCCTTGTTCTTGACCATGATATCGTCCATGTAGGGTGTGTTTGGTTCGGAACGAAGCATCATGGAATGTAATGGTTCTGTTCCATTGGAATGGAATGGTTCCATCTCTGTGTTTGTTATAATAATAGAGTGGAATGGAATGGTTCCGTCTCAGTGTTTGGTTGATGGAATGGAATGGAATGAAAATTGTTCAAAATTGATAGTATGTTTAGTAGCATTTCATTTAAATTCCAAAATAACATTTTATTTGTAATTTTCTTCACAACATTTCATATAAACGACATAGTAGTCTATATATACACAATCATATTCGTATATTTACTGACATTGCTGACAAAATGTAAAAGGAAAGAACAAGCATGTACAAATTGACATCAAAATTTGTCACGAATGTCAACAAATATAGGCAAGAAAAATTGCAAAAGGCTGGTGCCTGAGCACTGGAAGCCGGCCACCGTCGCTCGCATATATGGCTGCTGCCTGAGCACTGGATGGAAGCGCCCCTCTTCCCGGCCTTGGCCACGCACTCGCCGGTGCAATCCACATCGGCCGCCATGCACATGCTCTCCAACTGCCATTCAAGTGTTGGACGCCACCGCTTGTCTTCCCGGCGTGAGCCCCGCACCCACCGCCCCCGCTGCCAGCTGTCTTCCTGGCCTTGGCCCCGCACCCGCCGCCTCCACTATAACCCTTCTTCCTAGCGTCAGCCGCGCACCCGCTGCCCCACTACTGCTGCCTAAGAAATGCACACTCGCGCTCGTCGCCCGCCAGCCCCGCGCACCTGATGCCCACCAGCCGATTTTGGAGGAGACGAGGGAGAGGAATGGCCGGCGGTGCAGATCCAGGAGAGGAGCGTCCGGCGGTGCAGATCCAGGGAGGGACCGGCCGGCGGCACGGATCGAGGGAGGGAACAGATCGAGAGTGCCTCGAGCGCACGAGAGAGAGGGCTTCGTGCGAGAGGGGAGGCACGAGCGACGGTTCCGCATGGTCCGCTCGATTTGGAGAGACCGCTTGGTTCCGGTTCTGAGCGGAATATTTGGTGGGTGGGACCGAGTGGGTTCCATTCCAGTTACAAACCAAACACTAGAACGTGGGTCAGGGACGGGTCCGACCCGTTACATTCTAGTTGGTTTCTGGAACCAAACACACCCGTAGGCTTGTATGTTTCTATGCAACTGTGGTTCAAAACCAATTTGGATTGCCCTTGCAAAAGTGGACCCGACACTCTTTAATCCGAATGGCATGCGGACAAAGCAGTACATACCACAAGCAATGATAAACGACATCTTCTCCTCATCTTCCTTGGACATGAACATTTGGTGATACCCAGAATATGCGTCCAGAAAGGAGAGCAAATCACAATCCGAAGTGGAATCCACAATCTGGTTGATGTGCGGCAAGGGGAATGGGTCTTTCGGGCAAGCCTTGTTGAGATCTGTGGAATCTATGCAAAGCCTCCATTTCCAGTTAGCCTTCCGGACTACCACTGGATTCGCCAACCATGTGGGGTGCAATACTCCTTTGACCAAACCAGCTGCCTCAAGCTTCTTGATCTCTTCTGCAATAAACTACTACCTCTCCAAGGCTTGCTTTCGGACTTTCTGCTTCACATGTTGGGCATGTGAGCAGACAGCAAGGTGGTGCTCGATTACCTCCCTGGGAACACCGAGGATATCAGATGGTTGCCAAGCAAACACATCGATATTTGCCTGCAGGAAGGCAACGAGCGCGTTGTCCTATTTGTCATCGAGGGTGGCGCTGATAGTAAAAGTACCATCAACGCCATCCAGCCCTGCCGGGACCTTCTTCACTTGGGGTGCGGCAACCTTGGATCTCTTGCTGTTAGAACACTCCGACACGTAGTCAACAAGTGTCGTGCACTCGGTGGGGGCATGCTTCCTGGACTCTTTGCCAAAGTCCCTATAGTCTCTCTTCTTCCCTTTACTTTCCTTGGCAGGGGCGACCGCTGCCTCTGCCGCGACCGCATCCCGGTACATCTTGTCCACACAAATGATTGCATCCTTCTCATCTGATGGGATCGTAATGATTCCAAGTGGCCCGGGCATCTTCAATGTGTTGTAGGCATAGTGTGATGCTGCCATGAACTTAGCGAGGGCTGGGCGTCCAAGAATCCCATTATACAGCAGGGGGAGATCAACCACATCAAACACAATCCTCTCGGTCTGGTAGTTTAGCTCTCCCCCAAACGTGACCGGCAGCGTGATCTTTCCCTTAGGATGGCTCCTGCCAGGATTAACTCCTTGAAACGTGTCGGTAACTTCTAGCTCTTCTTCTCCTATCTGAAGCTTGCTGATAACTGCCGGGGAAATCAGATTCAACCCAGCCCAACCATCCACCAACATCTTTGTGACCTTGAGGTTGTGGATTGCTGGAGAGACCGACAACGGCAGACATCCTACCGCACTGGTACGTCTAGGATGGTCCTCTTCATTGAAGATGATGGGCGTACGGGAACATTTGAGCGGCTTCCGGGCCTCTGGCACTGGCTCCACGACATTGACTTCTCGCGCCCACCACTTGAGCTAGCGGTGAGAAGCGTGCAGAGTTGCACCTCCATCAATGCATAGGGTGTCTATGGCCTTTTGAAACTCCTGCTCACTCGTTTCCTCTTCATCCCCTCCATCACTCTCATCATCACAGGTTTCCTTCTCTCGACATCTGGCTAGCTTCCCATGGTTCTGAAAGGGTTAGTCGGGGCGGTTTACTTCACCACCTCGGTTCTCACCGCCAGCAACATTCTGACCCTTTTCCTTATATCGCTGCTCATACTCTGCTTTATGTTTTTTGACAAGCTGCTCAACCTGATAACACTCTTGAAGGTCGTGGCCCTTGGTCCGATGAATCTTGCAGTACGGCCCATCACCTTTCCCGGCTTTCTCAACGGTAGCGGCTTCCCAACAATCAGTGCACGTGGCAGCTTCCTTGCCAGGGACGTCAGCTTTGGCCTTCTTGCCGGTACTAGGCGTACCCGATCCTTCAATGGTCATCACTGCTTTATCTCTCCATTTCTTACTGCGCTTCTTGCTCTTTTTTAGACTAGTTGGTTCATCCTCATCCTCTGAATCAACATTGGTGCAATCTTCCTCTTCAGGTAACTTCCTTCCATCTTCCATCCGAGCGCACTTATCCACCAGTGTGTAAAGCTCCTTCACAATCTTGGGCAACTGCACGTTCATCTTGGAACGAATACGATGATTGCGCACATTGGACTGGAAGGCAGCTATTACAGCTGCCAGATGGATATTTGGGATATTTTTATGGATTTGCTGAATCTCTGTAAATACTTATGGAGGGTTTCTCCTTCTTTCTGCTAGAGAATTTACAAATCACTGGGCCTTCCGGGTTCCTGATGACCGCCAGTGAAGGTGTAACGCCCCGAGACGATGCGCCATGTGTCTTCCAGTTATTCGCTGTTGTTGCCTTGTCTTTTGCTTGCGTGTTGCTTCTTTCCATGTCATCATGTGCAATGCATCATCATGTTTTCAAAACTTGCATCCGTCTGGGTTCCCCAGTTCCGTTCGTTATCCATTCTGAGCCCAGACACACTTGCATGCGCCGGCGGCACGTCCGAAATATTATTTTATAAGTGGCCGGAAAATGTTCACAGAATGAGTTTAAAGTTGGCATGCGGTGTTTCTATGTTGTGAGTAGGTCGCCTACCAAGTTTCATCTCATTCGGAGTCCGTTTGATGCCCCAACGGTTAACTATAGCGGCATTATAGTCGGTCTATCGTCGGACATTTCCGGTCTCCGGAAACGGTTGCCGGGTTGCATTCCCCCTCTCTCTTCTCAGCCCAACCACACACTTGACCTCGTTCGCCTAACCCCTCTTTGCACAATGCATCGACCCCTCGCGCGTGTCCGAAACTCCCCCGAACCCGAACCCAGCAGTCGTCACCGTTGGATTCGGTTCATCCCCAAACATCCCTATAACATCGTCGGTTTATTATTTGGGCTTCCTAACCTTTTTATCTCGAATCGTCTGATTATAATCGGAGGGACCAAATAGTCCCACCTTTGACCACCTACTATAAATATCTGTCCAAACCCTAGTTTCTAGGAGAGTTGTCCCATCCTACAAATCCCTCCGCCGCCGCCGCCAATTTGTCCCTCCTCATTTTCCTCCCTTCCCAACTGGTGCCCTCCACCTTTCAGCCAACCACCGAAACCACAATCACCTCCTTCCACCTCGGGATCCTCCCAGATCCCCATCGGCCAACCACCACTCCACCTCATCTTCAGCACCAGGCCAACTGGACGCCCGCGCCCCCGATCCAAAAATCATCTCCTACTCGAGCCAACTAGCTGGAGAATCTGCGTCGTCGGAGCTCCGCTGCCCTGCGCGCCCCTGCCTCCCTTCCGGTCTTCTCCTTATCTTCTCTCCCTCGTTGCTCTCTCTCTCACCCGGTTCCATCTCTCTTGTCCTCTGTGCAGGAGCCGCAGCGCCATGGAGCGGCCCCACGCCCGAGCGTCCCTACTTGCTGTCTTCTCGTCCCTGCCAGATCCTCCTCAGCCGGCGCTCGATCTAGTTTGGGATCGAGGCCACCGCCTCGCTGCGCCCGAGGGAAGGAGCTCCTCGCGCCCACTCCTTCCATATGCCCCCTTATCGATGCCTGCACCTCGCCGACACCGCAGGCCTCGCCCTCCGGCGACCCCGCCTTCGGCGACAACGACCAGGACCGGCCTCATCCCGCTCCTCTCCTCCCGCCATCTCTCTCTACTTCCTTCCCCTGCTCCCTCTCTGAATCGCTCTCTCCTTCCTTTCTTCAGGAAACAGCAGCTACCACTACTCTCCATGGAGCTCCGCCACCGGCCGGTTCCAGCACCGACCCACCAGATCCGGTCTCCCCTCGCCTTCTCCGCCTCGCAAGCCCCTGCGAGCCACCACGTCTTCCCGGATCCCCTCGCCGCGTCTGCAAGTCCCGCCGTCGCCAAGTCCCTATGCCCCTGCCCTGTTTCTTCCTCGTCCTCGTTCGAACAGAGGACGAGCGCTTCCTCCTCGTGCGCCTGGGCTGCAGCGCGCGTTGATCGGCCCAGCGCTCGGCCTCCCGGCCCAACAACGCAACCGTCGGCCTCCTCTACTTCCACCTGGGCCGAGCCCATGGGTGAGAGGCCCCTCCAGTTCCCATGTTCCTATCGGGCCTACTAGTTTTGGCCTATGATGTTTTTTTCCTGCCAGGATGAATTTTCGAATTATCCAGAGAGGTCTCGTTTTGCAGTTTAGCCCCTAAACATCATGCATTTAATATCTCACCAACCGTGCATCCAATTTGAACAAACTTAATATGTAAAATGCTTAGATTTCGTCTAGTTTCATAATATGTCACTTTCTTCCATGTTTAAAATGTTTAAAATGCTGTTTGTGGTCATTTTGCATAATGCCATGTTAAAATGCTTTATTTCATAACTAAATAACCGTAGCTCCAAACCTAACAAACTTTATATGTAAATGGGGTAGAAAAATGCCTAGTTTAACGTGGTGACATTACTTTGCATGTTAAACAACTCTAAAATATGGTTTGGGCAGAACAGTACCAAATTCATATTATACCCAAGAGGATTTTTCGGATTTGTTGTTTGTCATATCCGGCCTCATTTAAACTTGTCTAGATAGGTAGTTTTCATATGCTTCACCCCTTGCCATGTTTAATAACATTTAATATTGCTGGGTACATAAATGAGAGAGAACTAAGTAATTAGATGTGGTGTTTCATCAATATGCAACTCGTTGCATATTTAGCTCCACTTAATTTATAGTATTGTTTGTGCACTTTGTCATGTCATGTTTCATTAAACCGGACATGCATCATACTTGATTGTGCATCATGCCATGTTTATGCTTGGTTGTTTACCATGTTGTTTGCTCCTTCCGGTGTTTCTTATTCTTGTTAGTTTCGGTAACGTCGCGTTTGTGAGGATCCGTTCGACTACGTCCGTTTGTCTTCTTCATGGACTCGTTCGTTTTCCTTGCGGGATTTCAGGCAAGATGACCATACCCTCGAAATCACTTCTATGTTTGCTTGCTAGTTGTCCGTTCTATCACTATGTCGCGCTACCTACCACTTGTTATATCATGCCTCCCACATTGCCATGTCAAGTCTCTAACCCACCTTTCCTAGCAAACCGTTGTTTGGCTAAGTTACCGCTTTTGCTCAGCCCCTCTTATAGCGTTGTTAGTTGCAGGTGAAGCTGAAGTTTGTTCCATGTTGGAGCATGGATATGTTGGGATAGCACAATTTCTCTTATTTTAATTAATGCATCTATATACTTGGTAAAGGGTGCAAGGCTCGGCCTTATGCCTGGTGTTTTGTTCCACTCTTGCCACCTTGGTTTCCGTCATACCGGTGTTATGTTCCTTGATTTTGCGTTCCTTACGTGGTTGGGTGTTATGGAACCCCTTGACAGTTTGCTTTGAATAAAACTCCTCCAGCAAGGTCCAACCTTGGTTTTACATTTGCCTAACAACCTAAGCCTTTTTCCCTTGGGTTTCCGGAGCCCGAGGGTCATCTTTATTTTAACCCCCCGGGCCAGTGCTCCTCTGAGTGTTGGTCCAAACTAGAGCCCCTTGCAGCGCCACCTCGGGGAAACTTGTGGTTTGGTTTTAGTTGTATGGACTGCTCATCCGGTGTGCCCTAAGAACGAGATATGTGCAGCTCCTATCAGGATTTGTCGGCACATTCGGGCGGCTTTGTTGGTCTTGTTTTACCTTCGTTGACCGTGAGAGCTTGTGATGGGCTAAGTTGGGACACCCCTGCAGGGTTTAAACTTTCGAGAGCCGTGCCCACGGTTATGTGGCAGACGGGAATTTGTTAATATCCGGTTGTAGAGAACTTGACACTTGACTTTATTAAAATGCATCAACCGCGTGTGTAGCCGTGATGGTCTCTTTCCGACGGAGTCCGGGAAGTGAACACGGTTCTTGTGTTATGGTTGTGCGTAAGTAGTTTCAGGATCACTTCTTGATCACGTCTAGCTTCACGACCGTTGCGTTGCTTCTCTTCTCGCTCTTATTTGCGTACGTTAGCCACCATATATGCTTAGTGTTGCAGCTCCACCTCACTACCTTCTCCTACCCATAAGCTTAAATAGTCTTGATCTCGCGGGTGTGAGATTGCTGAGTCCTCGTGACTCACAGATACTTCCAAACAGTTGCAGGTGCCGATGATACCAGTGCAGGTGACGCAACCGAGCTCAGGTGGGAGCTCAATGAAGATCTTCGTTGTTGTTATCTTTCATTTCTTGTTGATCAGTAGTGGATCCCAGTTGCGACGATCGGGGATCTAGCATTTGGGGTTGTCTTCCTTTATTTTGGTTCTGTAGTCGGACCTTGTTTGTATTCTGGATGATGTATGTTTAACTTGTATTTTGTGTGAAGTGGTGATTGTAAGCCAACTCTTTATCCCTTTCTTATTCGGTACATGGGATTGTGTGAAGATTACCCCTCTTGCGACAAACCTACCATGCGGCTATGCCTCTAAGTCGTGCCCCGACACGTGGGAGATATAGCCGCATTGTGGGTGTTACAAGTTGGTAATCAGAGCCATCCCTGACTTAGGAGCCCCCTTCTTGATCGAATCGCTGACGCTGTTGAGTCTAGAACAAAATGTTTTGAGTCTGAGGAGTATATATATGGAAGATTAGGATTATTTTTACTCCGCAGTCCCTTCGTCGCTCTGGTGAGGCCTCCTGACGTAGAAGTTTTGACTCTTCTCTCCTCAAATTTCATGAAAAAAATTAGGATCACGCGGGTATCTTGGAATCGTTCCGATAGTCTTGTGACAAGAACATTGTTCTTAGTGCCTCCTGACATTTAGGGGTTGTGGCAGTGTCCCAGGGAGTTGAGCTCCGAGGTGTTGTCGTCACAATTTTATCGTTGCACTTCTGGAATACCTGAGCTCGCCGACATCGAAAATCTCTTTTATGCAGTTGTTGGTGAGATAACCTCGATGCCACCCAGTACTGGGGCGGGAGTTTAGGAGTATTGCCATAACTCGTATAACGGATGCTTTTCGAAGGTTGAGGTACATGATTTCCGAAGGTTTCTTGGTTATGTGTTGAAGGATGGATACAGCTGGATGTAGGAATTGTTATTTTGGGTGAGATATATTGCTTCCCCTGTATCCCCAACACCTGATTGCATAACCAGAAAGTTTCGGGAGTTTATAAGTGGGAATTCAAGTATCATGTAGGATATCTTTCCAACAGACACATGAAACGATATGGGATCTATCATATGTTTGTTCTGGCTTATTTTCTAAGCAAATCCTTTGTTTTGTTTTGAGTTGTGGTATTCGACTTGCTTCGAAGTCAAGTGTTGATGCCATACCTTTTCCTAAGCAGTGTTCTCATACTTCTATGTGAATACCAATCCTTCTTGATAATTGAGATTGCCATGTCAATCCTTTTTCAATCGACGTGTTTCTCTTCAAGTGCATCCGATCATTTTCAACATCCGCAAGATCAACTCAAAGTCTTCTCAACGTTGTTTGTTTCATCAGTTCCCAAGTTGTCTTTGTTTTTACCGCCCTCCCACCTTTTTTATTCAAGGACTCATATATCTTAATCAAGCATCCATTTTTATTGCTGTGAAATCTCTTCAATATTTTGCTTCAATGTTCTTATCCAGTGATTCTCAGGAAGATGCTAAGGAATCTACAAGTTCAACATTCGTCATTCTTTTTCTTCTCCGGTGGATTCATTTCAAGCTTTGTTGATCATATCCTTTTTCCTCGTTTCAAATATTTTTCCATACCGATGCACTTCATAATTTTCCACTTCTTGTTATTCATTTGTTCCGAAGTGCTTAAGATTATCTCAGAAGATTCAAGTTTCTATTCTTAATCCTTTCTAGCTATTTCGAGGTTGTTATCTCATTCAAGCCATTTAATTCAGCCGGTGCAATCTCCCTTTCAAGTAATCGTTCAACGGTGTTTCTTTTGAGTGGGACCTAACCCACAGGTTTTTTTCCAGGATCTTACCCGACTTTTTTTTCCAGAGTTATTCTCAAATTCATTTCAAAGTTTGATGTAAGAATGAATTCTCATCAGTCAAATGTCTTTCTCCAAGATCTTTCAAATTCTTTTTGTTATTGATTCAACCTTTATATTCTTCATTATTCCGGAGTGTCTCAACAATTCATGGTGTTGTTTCTCGTCGTCATTCTCGGATTTTGAAGACCGAAGAAGAGTTCCTCTTAAATCCTTACCCGTTCTTTCAAAGATTCGTGATTCTAGCTTGTTGCCATCCTCTCATAATTGTTTTCGATTGTGAAATATTCTTTTCACCCATCCAGAGCAATTCAGGAGTCTTTTCAGTTTGATTCTCCAAAGACCATCATTTCGGATTTATTCATTCTCAGCTTTCAGCTATCATTCTCCAAATCATACCGGTGCATCATTCAAGTGTTCTCTAACCAGCTCGTGATCTCTTCGTTCTCATGTATCTAAATTCCCTCAAGTATCTTCATTCATTTTCCAATTCTTCCCGGTGAATTGTGCTTTTGCTACTTTCATGTTCAATCCTTACGGTGGTTCGTTCAACAGTTCTCTTCCTTCGTTATCATATCAATTCATTCGTTCTTTCCAAATCCTACCGGTGGTTCGTTGAAGTCCTTCTCAAGTTTGCGCTATATCTCTCTTAATCCTCTCTACGAGAATAAGCAGTATGCCAAATCCATTGCTTCTCATCAATTTAAATTGATGAAGGATAAACATACAGTAATTCGTATTCTTATTTTCCCCGAGTAAATTCAATTCTTTATTACGAAGGTTCATCAAAATTCTTGGTTTCAATTGCTCATCTTTCTTTTCCGGAGTTCCAAGTTTTCTGCATTATCTCATGGCGAAGATTCATCTAAATCATTGCAAGGATTCACCTTGTGTTTTCAACTTCTCTTTCCTTTCGTTTGATCATTCTTTTATTACCGAAGTTCTTCATGGAGACTCAACATGGTGGCTCATCAAGGATTCCTTTCATTCTTCGTTCATTCTTCAAGATTTTTCTCGAAGTTATGATCCTCCAAGCTATACAGCTCTCAAAAAAACATGGTGCTCAACACATGTTTTGTTTTGAGGAGTTCAAGTATTCTTCATCGTGCATTCCAAAGTGCACTTCTTCCTACCTTATCTCTTGAGATGGTGTTATGTCATTCTTGAAAATGTCCCTTCGTGTTTCATGATTCACAAGTTGTCAAGAATGAGGTATTTTAAATCCATCAATCTCTTCATTGGAGTTATCTTGGGTTATATTTCACCTAAAATCTTCCCTGAGGAATGTTGCCATTGTGGTGCTTATCAATAATCCAAGTTTCCTCCTATTCTCGCGACGAAAGATGTTTTCATCTCTTCGTCGCTCTCAAGCAAGCAATTGGTTCCGGTTGTGGTTGGTCTTCACCTCATAATTTTGGGATATATTCCATAAGACCTTTCGAAATCATATTCTTTTGTTGTTGATTTTTCCAACAACTCTATTCAATCCTTCTTTGCAAGGATGCTTTCCAAGTTCATTTGTGGTAGAAGCTGGCATTTTCTTATCCATTCTGTTATTCCAATGATCTAACTTCTATTCCTTCATTCCGAAGGCATTGTGATATTGCTCTCTTCGACCGATCATCTTGTTTTGTCAAGATCATGTTCAATTCCTTCCATTTACAGTTGGAGTGTTGTCCAAAGAATATCATTCTTATTCCTTCTCTATCTTGTTTTAACCGGAGTGTTGTGTCTATCATTCCTCTTCTAACCGGACTCTCATCCAAGTGCTTTCATTTTGCCAAGTTCATATTCTATGCCTTCTTTTTCCAACCGGAGTGTTGTCGTAATTGATCCTTATCGCTCCGTGTACATCTCGTTCCAACCGGAGTGCTTGCATGTGCTTCTTGTCCATTGCAACCCTTTTTCTTATGTCTTTCAACCTACAAGGTTCTAGTAATGTTCCTTGTTCCTCTTTTCTAACGGGGTGTTTTCAACTTTGTTCATCTTCCTTGTATTCTTTCTTTCTTTCAATTTGTTCAACCTCGCAAGGTTCGCTGGTTTCACTCGTTTTTCGAAGCAACTTAGTTTTACCTCTTCTCTTCCTCTTCTTTTTATCTCCGGTGCCATCCTTAGATCTCGGGACGAGATCCTCTTGTAGTGGTGGAGTGTTGTAACGCCCCAAGACCGATGCGCCAGGTGTCTTCCAGTTATTCGTTGTTGTTGCCTTGTATTTTTCTTGCATGTTGCTTCTTGCCATGTCATCATGTGCATTGCATCATCATGTTTTCAAAACTTGCATCCGTCCGGGTTCCCCAGTTCCGTCCGTTGTCCGTTCTGAGCCCAGACACACTTGCACGCGCTAGGGGCACGTCCGAAATATTATTTTATAAGTGGCCGGAAAATGTTCTCAGAATGGGTTGAAAGTTGGCATGCGGTGTTGTTATGTTGTGAGTAGGTCGCCTGCCAAGTTTCATCGCATTCGGAGTCCGTTTGACGCCTCAACGGTTAACTATAGCGGCATTATAGTCAGTCTATCGTTGGACGTTTCCGGTCTCCGAAAACGGTTGCCGGGTTGCATTCCCCCTCTCTTTTCTCAGTCCAACCACACACTTAACCTTGTTCGGCTAACCCCTCTTTGCACAATGCATCGACCCCTCACGCGTGTCCGAAACTCCCCCGAACCCGAACCCGACAGTCGTCACCGTTGGATTCGGTTCATCCCCAGACATCCTATAACATCGTCGGTTTATTATTTGGGCTTCCTAACCTTCTTATCTCGTATCATCCGATTATAATCGGAGGGACCAAATAGTCCCACCTTTGACCACCTACTATAATTATCTGTCCAAACCCTAGTTTCTAGGAGAGTTGTCCCATCCTCCAAATCCCTCCGCCACCACCCCCAGTTTGTCCCTCCTCGTTTTCTTCCCTGCCCAACCGGTGCCCTCCACCTTTCAGCCAAGCATCGAGACCACAGTCACCTCCTCCCACCTCGGGATGCTCCCAGATCCCCATCAGCCAACCACCGCTCCACCTCGTCTTCAGCACCAGGCCAACCAGACGCCCGTGCCCCTGATCCAAAAATCATCTCCTGCTCGAGCCAACCAGCTGGAGAAGCTGCGTCACCGGAGCACCACTGCCCTGCGCTCCTCTGCCTCCCTTCCGGTATTCTCCTTCTCTTCTCTCCCTCGTTGCTCTCTCTCTCTCTCACCTGGTTCCCTCTCTCTCTTGTCCTCCGTGCAGGAGCCGCAGCGCCATGGAGCAGCCCCATGCCCGAGCGTCCCTGCTCGCTGTCTTCTCGTCCCTGCCAGATCCTCCTCAGCCAGCGCTCGATCCAGTTTGGGATCGAGGCCACAGCCTCGCTACACCCGAGGGAAGGATCTCCTCGTGCCCACTCCTTCCATATGCCCCCTTACCGACGCCTGCACCTCGCCGACACCGCAGGCCGCGCCCTCCGGCGACCCCGCCTTCGGCGACAACGACCAGGACCGGCCTCATTCCGCTCCTCTCCTCCCGCCATCTCTCTCTGCTTCCTTCCACTGCTCCCTCTCTGAATCGCTCTGTCCTTCCTTTGTTCAGGCAACAGTAGCTACCACTACTCTCCATGGAGCTCCGCCACCGGCCGGTTCCAGCGCTGACCCACCAGATCCGGTCTCCCCTCGCCTTCTCCACCTCGCAAGCCCATGCGAGCCACCACGTCTTCCTGGAGCCCCTCGCCGCGTCTGCAAGTCCCGCCGTCACCAAGTCCCTGCGCCCCTGCCCTATTTCTGCCTCGTCCTCGTTCGAACAGAGGACGAGCGCTTCCTTGTCATGCGCCTGGGCAGCAGCGCGCGTTGACCAGCCCAGCGCTCGGCCTCCCGTCCCAGCAACGCAACCGCCGGCCTCCTCTGCTTCCAACTGGGCCGAGCCCATGGGTGAGAGGCCCCTCCAGTTCCCCTGTTCCTATCGGGCCTGCTAGTTTCGGCCTGTGATGTTTTTTTCCTGCCAGGACGAATTTTCGAATTATCCAGAGAGGTGCAATTTTGCAGTTTAGCCCCAAAACATCATGCATTTAATATCTCACCAACCGTGCATCCAATTTGAACAAACTTAATATGTAAAATGCTTAGATTTCGTCTAGTTTCATAATATGTCACTTTCTTCCGTGTTTAAAATGTTTAAAATGCTGTTTGTGGTTATTTTGCATAATGCCATGTTAAAATGCTTTATTTGATAACTAAATAACCTTACATATAAACCTAACAAACTTTATATGTAAATGAGGTGAAAAAATGCCTAGTTTAACGTGGTGACATTACTTTGCATGTTAAACAACTCTAAAATATGGTTTAGGGTAGAACAGTACCAAATTCATATTATGCCCATGAGGATTTTCCGAATTTGTTGTTTGCTATATCCGGCCCCATTTAAACTTGTCTAGATAGGTAGTTTTCATATGCTTCACCCCTTGCCATGTTTAATGACATTTAATATTGCTGGGTACATAAACGAGAGAGAACTAAGTAACTAGATGTGGTGTGGCGACCCGACCCGAATGGATCAAGCGCTTTGTGCTCAGGTGTCATCCCTGGATCAGTAATGCTGACACCACACAGTACATCGAAGGATTTATAGCAGAGTGGCAATCACACACTTATTACATCGTTGTCTCAAAGAGAACTTATTACAATAAAAATGGCTTAAGGCCATCTAATAACGATAACAGCGGAAGACTCGGAAGATAAATGGGTCCATCAACTCCAACGGCATCACTGAGTATAGAACCACGACCTAAAAGCACCTTACTCATCGTCTGAAAAGTCTGCAACATGAGAAGTTGCAGCCCGAAAATGGGTCAGCACATGGAATATGCTGGCAAAGTAACACATAGAGAGTAATGGAATGAAACAGCTATACTACATGCATATATGGCTGGTGGAAAGCTCTATGGTTACAGTTTTGCGTAAAGCCAATTTTTCCCTACTGCAAAGGAATAAATTTATTTAACTATCATGGTGGTGGTTAAACATCGAGAATGGTTGACAGCATTCCGATCCCAATTAAGTAATTAAAACCCAACAACATTAATTTAGAAGTAACGTGATGAGATTCACATGATATTCAAGTACTAGATACTCAAGTTGTCCATAACCGGGGACACGGCTAATCATGATTAGTTTGTACACTCTGCAGAGGTTTGCGCACTTTTCCCCACAAGACTCGATCGCCTCCATTTGGTTTCTCGCACTATAGGGTGTTTGAGAACACGGATGACCGAGACACAGTCTTTCAGAAGCGCTAGCACCTTACATGTGGGTAGACCGGTACACCTACTTTCCCCTACATCTGCTAGTCCACCCGTAAGAGTTCGCACAACTTAGTCAACTATGCCAGAGCCCATAATGGCTTGTGGCTGCACACGGAAGTTACTAGCATGAATGATCTTATGATCCCTTTGAGCCTGGGTGGCGGTCCGAAATAAAAATAGGCAAGTCCTGATAGACATCAGGTGCCTCAATCCACCCAGATGTGTGTTTAAGTTGCCACCTTAGATAAACCTTTAAAATTAACAAACTCACATCTGTCATGGATATCACTCACCCAATCCACGTCTACTAGCATAGCATGGCATAATAAGCAAACGTAGAAGTAACTCCCAAAGGTTTCATAATAATACAGGTAATAGGTACTACCTCATCTACTTCCCATCCCACAGTTTAATTAGACCCTAATCATGCAATGTGAGAGGATTGATCTAATGCAATAAAACATGGGTTGTAGAAAAGGTATGATCAAAGTGTTACTTGCCTTGCTGATGATCCGCGAGACCTAGGGTTTCAAAGTAACAAGCAGCGCAATCCGGGTGATCTATCATAGACAAACAACAAGCACACAATAAGTACTCATCTAATGCACAGGTAAAACTCGAACAAGAGAACGAACCAGAAAGTTCAACTTAAGAACTCCGGTTGCAAAGAAAGAACGAACCGAACAAAGAAACGGAAAACAAACGGCGGAAGAAAACAACTCGGTTCTAGCAAGTTGAAACTAGGTCAAATTTTACTGTAGCAAAGGCTTGTTCAAGTTGATTAGTCGGAATGGCGGTTTCGAAATGAAACTCCAGGCGCTTGAATCACCTGATTCCAATAAACGAGCGAGAAGAAAGACTAGAACGAAGATCGAATCTGAGATCACGATCGCGGAATAAATCCGACGAAAAGAAAGAGGCGAACGGTTAAACGAACGGGCGTCGTTAACCGGGGAAGAATCGGTGATCACGTTCGTTGAGACAAACGGTCCGAAAGAAGAATGAAAACCGATCTAGGGTTTTCGGAAAAGAAACCGAAAAAGAAACGGAAAACCGATCTAGGGTTTCGGAAGAAAACCGAAACAAAAACCGGAAGAAAAAGAAAAGAATCGGAGAGAAAACAGAACGGTTCTTTTAGGAAAAACCGGACCGGGGAAGAAAAAGAGAGGCGCGGCTACCTCGGGAGGCAGGCTCCGGGCGGCGGCGGCTAAGGGCGGCGGCGGCGGCTTAGGCGCGGGGCGGCGCGGCTATGGCGGCGGCGCCGCGGCTAAGGCGGCGTCTTGGGGCTGCACGCTGCTGCTTGCTGCGGCTTAGGAGGAGAGGGGCTTGGGGTTTTGATGTGAGGAGAGGGGGGTGTTGGTATTTATATAGGTGAGGGGAGAGGAGACTTGGGGTAGGGGGCAAGCAAAAGAAAAAGAAACAAGGAAAGAGGGGGGGCTAGAGACTTGGGGAAGGGGCAAGGGGCAAGGGCGGCGGCGGCCTGGAGTCCTTCCAGGAGTCGGGCGAGGCTGGCGGCTGGCGCTGGCGCGCAGGGCGGCTGGCGGCTGGGCCGGCCGGCTGGGCCCTTGGCCCAGGCGGGGCGCTGCTCTTTTTTTAAAAAAAATCGGTTACGCGCGCAGAAAAACAAAAGAAAGAAAATCTAAACGAGCTCCAAAAAAACTAAAGTAAATTTTCCCCGACTCCTAAAAATGAGCCGAACAAAATGAACTTTCCTCCGGACCTAGATGCAATTTTTTGAAAACACGCATTTTTTCCTAATCCAAATAAAATGCAAATAAACTCCGGAAAAACCAAAACTTGACTTATTCATTAAATCTTCATTTTCCCTAAATTTGGGAAAGTCATATTATTCCCTATCTCATTTTTTTGATATTGGAAAAATAATTGAAGATGAAATAAATAAGTCAAATGATCCTCTTTTCAAATTTGAGAAAACTCTCAAATATGAAAATAACAAAATCTCCAACTCTCTCCGAAGGTCCTTGAGTTGCGTGAAATTTCTAGGATCGACCAAAATGCAATAAAATATGCTATGCAAGATGATCTAGTGTATAACATTCCAAATTGCAAATTTGGGATGTTACATGTGGTGTTTCATCAATATGCAACTTGTTGCATATTGAACTCCACTTAATTTGTAGTATTGTTTGTGCACTTTGCCATGTCATGTTTCATTAAACCGGACATGCATCATACTTGATTGTGCATCATGCCATGTTTATGCTTGGTTGTTTACCATGTTGTTTGCTTCTTTCGGGTGTTGCTTATTCTTGTTAGTTCTGGTAACGTCGCGTTTGTGAGGATCCGTTCGACTACATCCGTTTGTCTTCTTCATGGACTCGTTCTTCTTCCTTGCGGGATTTTAGGCAAGATGACCATACCCTCAAAGTCACTTCTATCTTTGCTTGCTAGTTGTTCGTTCTATCGCTATGTCGCGCTACCTACCACTTGTTATATCATGCCTCCCATATTGCCATGTCAAGCCTCTAACCCACCTTTCCTAGCAAACCGTTGTTTGGCTAAGTTACCGCTTTTGCTCAGCCCCTCTTATAGCGTTGTTAGTTGTAGGTGAAGCTGAAGTTTGTTCCATGTTGGAACATGGATATGTTGGGATAGCACAATATCTCTTATTTTAATTAATGCATCTATATACTTGGTAAAGGGTGGAAGGCTCGGCCTTATGCCTGGTGTTTCGTTCCACTCTTGCCGCCTTAGTTTCCGTCATACCGGTGTTATGTTCCTTGATTTTGCGTTCCTTACGTGGTTGGGTGTTATGGGAACCCCTTGATAGTTCGCTTTGAATAAAACTCCCAGCAAGGCCCAACCTTGGTTTTACATTTGCCTAACAACCTAAGCCTTTTCCCTTGGGTTTCCGGAGCCCGAGGGTCATCTTTATTTTAACCCCCCGGGCTAGTGCTCCTCTGAGTGTTGGTCCAAACTAGAGCCCCTTGCAGTGCTACCTCGGGGAAACTTGAGGGTTGGTTTTAGTTGTACGGACTGCTCATCCGGTGTGCTCTGAGAACGAGATATGTGTAGCTCCTATCGGGATTTGTCGGCACATTCGGGCGGCTTTGCTGGTCTTGTTTTACCATTGTCGAAATGTCTTGTAACCGGGATTCCGAGCCTGACCGGGTCTTCCCAGGAGAAGGAATATCCTTCGTTGACTGCGGGAGCTTGTGATGGGCTAAGTTGGGACACCCCTGCAGGGTTTAAACTTTCGAGAGCCGTGCCCGCGGTTATGTGGCAGATGGGAATTTGTTAATATCCAGTTGTAGAGAACTTGACACTTGACTTTATTAAAATGCATCAACCGCGTGTGTAGCCGTGATGGTCTCTTTCCGGCGGAGTCCAGGAAGTGAACACGGTTCTTGTGTTATGGTTGTGCGTTAGTAGTTTCAGGATCACTTCTTGATCACTTCTAGCTTCACGACCGTTGCGTTGCTTCTCTTCTCGCTCTTATTTGCATACGTTAGCCACCATATATGCTTAGTGCTACAGCTCCACCTCACTACCTTCTCCTACCCATTAGCTTAAATAGTCTTGATCTCGCGGGTGTGAGATTGCCGAGTCCTCGTGACTCATAGATACTTCCAAACAGTTGCAGGTGCCGATGATACCAGTGCAGGTGATGCAACCGAGCTCAAGTGGGAGCTCAATGAAGATCTTGGTCGTTGTTATCTTTCGTTTCCTGTTGATCAGTAGTGGAGCCCAGTTGGGACGATCGGGGATCTAGCATTTGGGGGTGTCTTCCTTTATTTTGGTTCCGTAGTCGGACCTTGTTTGTATTCTGGATGATGTATGTTTAACTTGTATTTGTGTGAAGTGGTGATTGTAAGCCAACTCTTTATCCCTTTCTTATTCAGTACATGGGATTGTGTGAATGTTACTCCTCTTGCGACAAACCTACCATGCGGCTATGCCTCTAAGTCGTGCCCCGACACGTGGGAGATATAGCCGCATTGTGGGTGTTAGAGAAGGCTCCAATGAACTCGTGGCACAGGTCAGCCCGTGATGAAATGGAGTTCTCCGGTAGGTGCATCAGCCAAGACCTCACATTTTACTTGGTGGGCCAAAGGGAAGTAGTTGATGAACACCTTCTCATCTCTTCCCCCGGCAGGCTGAACAGCGATGGTGTAGATGCTCAAGAACTCTACTGGGTTCAGCCTCCCGCTGTACTTCTCAGGTATCTCTGGCTTGAACGTGCGAACGGACGGCCAACGGACTTGCCGCAGATCTCATGTAAAGTCAGGGCAGCCAACCTCGAAAGGTAGGCACCCGCCAACACCGAGCGCAGGCTCGTCGATGTTCAGGTCGTCGTACTCGTCGGTCCGACGGAGGTCATTACGGCATTGCTTGATGACACGTGTGTCTCCTCTCCGCCTATCCTCTTGGACTCGATGTTGGCCTGGATGTGCTCGAGGGTCAGAAGAGGCCATCAAGACGTCGTTGGGGTCTTGATTCTATTGTGCTCGTATTGGCTGTCGCGGCGGGGATTGCACCGTGGGGATGGCCCCTTTCGTGTGGTCAATAGCACGAGATGTTGCCGTCACTTGGGGAGGTTGTGGCGGACCAGCTTGCTGTGAGCCCCCGGCTTCGGCAAAACTGAGCAGGCTTTGGATGGTGGCACGCCATTCGTTCATCTGCTCGTCCGCCAGCGGAAACCTCAGCAGTAGCTGAGCTCGCGTCATGGCCTCCAAAACCGTACGTGGCATAGATGTTGATGAAGTCTATCGTACCGCCGCTCGGCTCCTGACAGTGCCAACGGCGGTAGCACTGCGCCCCCACTGCTGCTGCGGGGTGACTACCTGGACGTGGTGCAGTGAAAGCGCTTGAGGGCCAATGGCTCCGTCGGGCAGTGGCTTGGTCGGCCCGTCCCGAGGAAGGTGTACGTGCTACGACCGCACCCGTGGTGGGGGCGGCCGGAGGGCGGCAGTTCGCCCCGGTCCGAGCACCGTTGCTGCGGCTATGCCCGTCGGTGGGGGAGAGGGCGCAGATAGAGTGGCTCCCTCACCCGTACCTTGGGGAGCGTGGCCGTCGGGGTGCTGCCGATGTGGCTCTTCTCCGGCACCTCCTGCTCCGACCACTTCCCTAGCAGCGTCTGCACCCTCGTGCGCCTCCGCACCCCCCCCCCCACATCGTTAGAGGCCATGGGCGGTGGGGCCTTCGAGGTGGATGGATGAGTTGGAGGACCGGGCTTCTTCTTAGGCGCCATGGTCGATGGCGTCGCCGAAGATGAAAATGGTGATGAAGATGATGCGCTACACACGCCTTTAGGTTCGCGCAAGCAAGCTCCCTACATGGTGCGCCAAAGATGTCGCGGGAAACCACAACCACCTATGGGACTAGGCGGTCCCTTGCTAGTTTGGCAGGGGGCGACATGTTGCACAAAGAGCAGACGAGCATGGGGCAGCGCAACAGAGATCACATGGGCAATTTTACCCAGGTTCGGGCCGCCACGAGGCGTAAAACCCTACTCCTGCTTTGGTGGATTGATGGTGGAAAAGGTGGTGGTGGTGCATAGTACACTCGCCCGGCAGGGTTGCCTCAGGCAGCAGCGACTAGGCGCGTATGGGGGTGTGAGTTATCCAACCTTCTAACCCTTTTTACGGTTGCCATGGGCCTCCTTTTATAGATCAAGGGGTAACCACAGTGGCGAAGTGGTCATTACGCACTGATAAGATAGCAAACAGTGCTATCATACCTAACTCTGCGGGCTGACAGGACGCATTAAATGCACCACTTAACGTCACATTGTTGGTTGCCTGGCAAGGCTTGCCGGGCTATCTTGCCAGCTCCGCGCATGTTCTCCTGACACATTGTAGGACGGGCATCATCTATGGGTTTCTTCTGTAGGAAATGGCTACCACTTAATCACTTTGCGGCTCGACACCGCACTGATCGACAATGTGGGTCACCGTGGAGTGCTTGGTGAGGTAGCTTTGCCTCCGGAGCCCCGGCAGGCCCTGCCGGGGTGTTTTGGCTGTCTGCTTCTGGGGGTGGCCTCGCCCCTTGCCGGGCTTGCCTGCCCGGCAAGGAAGGCTTTTCTCTTGATGATACCTTACTTCTCTGGCTTGATCTTGGTCCCTCTGATCTGCATGTTGGTTCTTTGAATCTCTTGGTTCCTTGTATTATGACTTGGGTCGGTGCTTTATTCTTGTTCCCGTGCCTGTGCACAGTCTGGGCAATAGACCCAGGGTTTTTTGCACCGAAAAATTCCCCGTAAAGTTTCGTTCCAATCCGAGAACTTCTATTTCTGCACAAAAACAACACCATGGTAGTTCTGCTGAAAATAGTGCTAGTCTGGGTTAGTTTCATTCAAATCATGCAAATTAGAGTCCAAAACAAGAGTAAAAGCGTTAGGAAAAGTAGATACGACGGAGATGTATCAACTCCCCCAAGCTTAAACCTTTGCTTGTCCTCAAGCAATTTAATTGATAAACTGAAAGTGAAAAAGAAAAACTTTTACGAACTCTTTTGCTCTTGTTTGCATAAATAAGCTTAAACAACACCCAGGTTTTCAGCCAAGATTATAACTAACCATATTGACAATAACTCTTAAAAATTATATTAACTCATATCAATGACATAATTAGCTAGCAAGCAATTAATAAGATATCTCAGACCGCAACACGTTGTCAAAACAACCATGATATAATATGACAATAGTGGTATCTCGCTAGCCCTTTCTGAAACCGCAAAACATAAATGCAGAGCACCTCCAAAGTTCAAGCAGCGACTAAACATTGTAATTCATGGTAGAAAAGATCCAGTCATGATGCACCCAACATTAGCTACACGCAATGCATGAGCATGACAATAGTGCTCTCAGGTTCTGGCGCTTATTTGAGAAGGTGATGACGCACCATAAAAGTAAATAGATAGTCCCTTCGCAGAGGGAAGCAGTGATTTGCAGCGGTGCTAGTGCTCAAGTTTTTAAAATAGGGGTAAATGAAATTTTGAGAAATGCACCCTTCCTGTTTACTTCGCGACCATTAGTTATCGGTATCTTCCATGCTAAACACATTAGCGGTGGTTCCCAAGCGATAAACTAAAGGTTATTACTCCATAGGAGTTTTTGTTTGATTATTTGTAAGATCTATTCTTTTTGTAGTTTGAGACTAGGAATCCCTATCACCGCCCCTCTCGTGCAAGGATGAGTGAATAAACACTCATCATGAGAATAACCCGCTTAGCATGGAAGATACTGACTACCTCCTGCCGCTCTATGAACAATCCAGGCACACAAAAAAGGATATTTATTTGAAGTTTTTAGAGGTGGCACATGCAAATTTACTTAGGACGGGAGGGTGATACCGCATATAGGTAGGTATGGTGGACTCATTTGGAATGACTTGGGTTTAAGGTTTTTGATGCACAAGCATAATTCCCGCTTAGTATAGGTGAAGGCTAGCAAATAGGTTGAGAAGCGACCAGCTAGAGAGCGAAAACGGTCATGAACATGCATTATGCATAAGTAACATTGGATACTAGCATGACACTACAAGAATCAGGAACTTTGCCATCTGCCATGGCGGACGGCAAAGACATGCCTGGCGGACGACAACAGGTCTGACTGAACAAGCTACGACAAAGGCATCTTTGACGTCTGCTGGCGGATGGCAAAGATGAAATGGTCTTTGCCATCCGCCAGTGGACGGCAAAGGACCTGGATGGTAGACATGTCAGCTACAGGTCGTTAGTGGGTTAACAGCGTTCTTTGCCATCCGCTGGCTGACGGCAAAGACCTTTGCATATTTGACGTCCGCTGGCGGATGGCAAAGACCTTTGCATATTTGCCGTCAGCCAGCGGACGGCATAGCTGTCCACGTGGCAACACCTGGGGGGCTGGCCTATTTGATTTCTTTGTCGTCCGCTGGCTGACGGCAAAGATGCAATGGTCTTTGGCAAAGCAACCATATAGGGCAGCCCAGTACCCCCAGGCTGCACAGGTAGCCGCCACGTGGCATATTTGCCGTCTGCTGGCTGATGGCAAAGCTCGTTGTCGTCTGCCAACAGGCGGCAAAGAGCCTGTATAGCCCTTGTTTTTTCTGATTTTTCTTTAGTTCGTTCAATTTCACATATGAAAATACTTTCAACAAGCATACCAACACATATACATACCAACTCATATCCCTGCCATATGGATATGATCATCAAACACATATACATAGCAAATCAAAAGTCTGTATGCAACATATATAGCTAGCAACATATCCAACAACAAGCATACAATGGTTTCATCCATACATACATATATAGGTAGCAAGTTTCACATTGTTCATCCTACAAAATTAAAACAAGAAGGAAGCATAAATAGAAGAGTAGACTCCATCAACGCAAGCTTCCTCATCTAAAGCAAATCTGCAATTTGGGAAAGAAGAAAGTTAGAAGAAGAAGAAGACTAGTTAGAAGAAGAAGAAGAAGAAGAAGAAGAAGAAAAAGAAGAAGAAGAAGAAGAAGAAGAAGAAGATTTTTTTTCTTCTCTTTCTTTTTCTCCTCTCCCCTTCTTTATCTTCTTCTTCTCTAAATAAGGTAGGTAAAAATGTCATTTTATTGCTAAGCTAGGTAAAAATGCCAAGT
Source organism: Triticum urartu (assembly GCF_003073215.2). Taxonomy (NCBI): domain Eukaryota; kingdom Viridiplantae; phylum Streptophyta; class Magnoliopsida; order Poales; family Poaceae; genus Triticum; species Triticum urartu. The sequence continues at coordinate 502,150,521 of NC_053023.1, read as the reverse complement.
GTAGGTCATTTTAGAGCTAAGCTAGGTAAATAGGTCATTTTGGAGCTTAGTAAGGTTATTATGTCATTTTCAAGGAAAATAAGCTAAGTCTATATCATTTTGGAGGTAACAAAGATTATCATGCCATTTTTGACCTACGTATGCTAAGTATGTCGTAACTGAACTGAAGAAGCTAAGTATAGCTCATTTTTTATCTAACTTAGGTAATTATGCCATTTAGGAGGAAAATAAGCTAAGTATCCATTTGTAAAGCAAAACACTAGAGAAAACTTACCCTCATCACAACAAATGTGATGAAGATCGCAACTAAGGTAACAATTGATCCAACGGCATAATGATACCAAGCCTCAGTATAAATGGCATATTTTCTAATCTTCTTAAGATTCAGGCGCATTGCATCCATCTTCAAGCGCATTGCATTAATCTTCATCTTGTGATCATCGACGACATCGGCAACATACAACTCCAATGTCATCTTCTCTTCTTCAATTATTTTAATTTTTTTCTTTCAAATACTCATTTTCTTTTTCAACTAAATTGAACTTCTCCACAAGAGGGTCGGTTTCAAATTCCGATTCACATACCTCCTAGATTAAATGATCTCTATGTCAACTTGATGGCCATAATTGTCATAAATGCGAAATGCAACAAATAGTTATGAAAGAGAATTTACCACATCCGAATCATAAAGCGGGCGAGGGCCGACGGGGACGGACATCAAGATCATGGCGCTACGTATAAGAAACAATCATACAAAGTAAGAAAATTATACATACCAACTATATAAATCAAGTACAACATAAAAAATTGAATACCTAATAATAATCTGGATCGTCGGGTTCAATAAATGCTCCGGGATCAATAAATGCATCATCATCACTATCGGTAATGACGTGCTCATCATCATCATTAATAAATGCATCATCATCATGTGGAAGGACACCTTTACATAATCAGTCAAGCATTGACAGGTCATCCGCAGCAGTAACCTCTTCTAGTTTAGGCTCTTCTTGTTCTGGCTCAGGGGTGAAGTCGGGTTCACTGTCACTGTCTACTTCAATGTTCTAGGGTAAAGTAGAGCGGTTCTTGAAACGTTTTTTTGGAAAGACGTGTTTCTTGGAAGAATTCTCCTTCATATGTGTTTGGGTTAATGTGAGGTTCATAATCCTCTTCATTGGGGGGGGGTGGTCTAACACATGGCGGCACTTCATAAACGACATCCCAACCATTGAGATTTGGATACTTTGACAGACCCACGGTAGATAGAAACTTGGGTTGCCTGTTGAGCCATAATATAGACATCGGGAACATCCAAATGGGTGCTTTGTTTGATTTCCACTAGCCCTAAGTGTTCATGAGTCCTTCTAGTCTCCTTCTGCTAGAACCAATAACATTTGAAGACTACGACGTCGGTGGGTTTGCACCATAGAATTGAAGTTCATAAACTACTTCAACTCTTCCATAATACTCGGTATCTCCTTCGCCGATAGGACAGACAACAATTTGTAGACTTTCAGTCGGTCATAGATAGCTCTTTGTCATAGGTACGAAAGCGATACCCATTGATGTCGTAGTTAAATGAACGGACCTTAAAGTCAAAACCATTAGCGACTTGTCTCAATTCGGCGTCCGTTAACTCTGAATTAGCCTACAAGTTTAATGTGAAAGGGATTGTTGCATTAGCCACAAATTAGACGAAGAAATGAAATTGTCTAATGGAAATTACCATTTGTTTGAACCAAGAGATGAAACCGGGATAGCCGCCTCCATGCTTTGCCAGAAGCTCATACTCTTCGACGGAATCCTTTTGGATCACCGCTCCATACGAGAATTTGGTGGCGTATCAATTGTATCAAATTTATCCGGGAATAGGAGCAGTTCAAAGGAATTAGAAGTTGCGAAACAATGTACCAAGAACTTACTCGATGTACGGCCGCACTTCTGTTAGGTTGGTGAAGATATACAACGAAATGATCTGCCATTCTTCGAAATCCAACGTTAAGGAACTAGAAGCACCGGCTGGTGCGAGATCCCCTTTGAATAGGCTGAGGCTAGATCCACCCTTTTTAGGTTCGTCAGCATTGTACCGAGGCTTCGGATTATGCAAATGAAATTTTTTGGCTTCGTAGTGTGTTGTCACGAAGTTTGCCGCCTCCTCAGTAATGAATGCCTCGGCCATCGATGCTTCAATTCTATATTTATTTTTACATTTTTCTCATAGCGTCTTCTGCATCCTCTCAGTGGCGTAGCTGCACGCCCCCCCCCCCCCCCCCCCAATCTTGCCTTAGTTGGGAGATGCAAAATCAAGTACTGCATTGGATTAAAGAAGCCCGGTAGAAAGATCTTATCTAACTTGCAGATCAACTCCGGCGCCAACTCTTCCATTTTTTCTAGCAGGCCAGGCGATAGTTCTTTCGCACAAAGAACACAGAAGAAATAGCTCAGCTCTGCCAGTACTAGTCACTCATCCTTAGGGATGAAGCCACACAACATCACCGGCATTACTCGCTCAATCCATATGTGCCAATCATGACTCTTGAGACCAAATATCTTCAATTTATCAAGACTCGCTCCCCTCTTTACATTCAATGGATACCCATCGGGGAACCTTCCATGCACATACCAGCCAATGAATAGTGCATATTCCGGCAAGTCATGCGTCGAGTACATGTACCAGACACGCATTATGAAGTTCCATTTGCTAAAGGCGTCGTATGTCTTGAACCCATTATCCCAGGCTTCTTGCAATTCGTCCTTCAGCGGCTGCATGTACACATTCATATTCTTCACCGGATAGTTGGGCCCTGGAATTATCAACATCAGGAAAATGTTCTTTCTTCGCATAATCTGTCCAGGGGGGAGATTGAGTGGAAAGACAAATACGGGCCAACAACTGTATTGGGATGCCGTCAGACCAAACACACTGAACCCATCTGTGCCGATGCCGACTCGAGGATGCCTCGGATCTGCCGCTTTGTCATCATGTAATGCATCGAAGCTCTTCCATGCTTCACCGTCTGATGTGTGCTTCCCATCTGCATCTAGTTGGGTTCTTTTGCCTGTTTTGTGCCATGTCATCTGTCTGACCGTCTCTTAGACCATAAAAAGATGTTGAAGTCTTGGTACGATTGGCATATACCGAAGAATATTAACGGGGATTTTGGTTTGCGTCTTCTCACCCATACCGTTGTCTACCACAACATACCTGGATGACTTGTAAATGGGACAATAGTTCAAGTCCGCATACTAAAGCCTAAATAAGGCTCATCCTTTCTCACAGGCATGTATCTTCTCATAGGGCATCTTAAGAGCACGGAGGATTTTGTCTGACTGGTACAGGTTTGCGGGTAGTACATGGCCTTTGGGTAGAAAACGTCCAAATATTGTCATCATTGTGTCGTAGCATTCTCTGCCCAAGTTGAATTGAGCCTTCAGACCCATTATTTGTGAGATGGCATCCAGCTGACAAAGCTCGGTGTGCTCGTGGAGAGGACATTTTGAAGACTCCAACATTTCATTGAAGGCCTCTGCAGATTCCACCATCTCACCGTCTGAGTCCCGAGCATCATAAAAGTCTTGCACCATGTCTTGCATCCCGGTACCATGTTTGTCAGTGCGACGGCGAAGCACCTCAGCTCTCGCACATTGGGCAAACTCGCCATGAAATGTCCACACCGTATAATCTGGCGTAAAACCCCACTTCTGCAGGTGTTTGCCCATTTCATCATCTGTCCTCTTGTGCCAATTGTTGCACCCGGCAAAAGGGCACCATGTTGTCCTCTGTCCATTTGCAAATGCGACTCTCAGAAACCCCTTGGTTTTTGTTAACCATTCAATGGTCATGTCTTTCCGACTAGTGTGGTCGGTGTACATCCATGCATGATCAGTCATCTTGCCTAGCTACTGGACACATAAGAAATATATATATATATATAATTTAGCATGTATATATTCATCAGTTAATGGAGTTCATCACTTTTATTACGTCCATGCAACCTAGACGCTAATAGGTAAAGATAGGTCCTAATCCCACCCGAGTATGAGTAGATTGGGTTCGTTTTCCCATGCTCTGCTCCGGATCCAACGCAAAATTTGGGCAGCACCTCCCTGCTATTCTTCTGATACATGTCTCGGCAATAAGTAGAGAGGATGTGTACCCAGAGAACAACAGGGAGGCACTGACGAAATTCTGCATCGGATGCGTATAGAGCATATGGGAAAACAAACTGAATCTACACATACTCGGGATATCCATGGATAATGTTGGACAATTTGAAAGAATCACGGTTATAAATATGCAAATGCATGCATATTTATAGATATAACCCTTTCAAATGGGAGACGCATAGTGGTCACGCATACTGATGATTGAAGACAACTATAGCTAGCAAGTTTCATCGACACGAAGACCGGAACAGAGCAAATGAAGGGGGAGGAGGAGATGTCATTTGTGCTCACCCACAAACGCAGGGGCAAAGCTCGTCGAACACTAGACCCTCACAGCGACGAAATAACTGCACATTTAAATCGAAAGATGAGTAACATAGCAATTTTGTTTTTTTCGTCCATCTAACTAAATATTTACAACAGGAAGAGCGAGTTAGGGGGTTCCTTGGCGTCGATGGAACCCTAAATAGCAAGTATCATCGGTGCGAGATACATGTGGCGCTCGGCGTTGAACACTAGATCCACATCCCACAAGTGAAGCCGGCACCCGGCGTCCCACAACAATAGTTCTGGTGGCCGATGACGGTCGAACACCTTGGCGAATTTGTCTGGCAACCTCTATGATGAGGATTAAAGCCAAGTTTTGGAATTTCAAACAACCAAACCGACTTGAGTCAGTTTGTGTGTTTCATGTTTCAACACTTGCCTTTTAATCGTCATCGCGGAGGCTGCCAGACAAATTCGCAATGGTGTTCGACCGCCATCGACGCCGAGAACTGTTGTTGTCGGACGTCGAACACCGGCGTCACTTGTGGGACGTGGATGTAGTGTTCGACACCGACGGCCACATGTATCTCGCACCGATGATACTTGCTATTTAGGGTTCCATCGACATCGAGGAACCCCCTAACCCGCTCGACCCGGTTTCATCGTTGATGCATCCCTAATCTTCTTCTTCCTCCTTTTCTTCTTGTTCTTTTTCTTCTTCTTTTTCATCTTTCTTCTTTCTTCTTAACCTAAACTAAACCTAATAAACTATACCTAAACTAAACTAAATCTAAACCTAAAAAAACCTAAACTAAACCAAGCCTAAATTAAACTAAACCTAATTAAACTAAATCTAAAAAACAGAAAAAAGAGGGATGTCACCTTCACGCGCGGCAGGGGGTGCCAGATGGAGGAGGGGGCCGGGGCGGGGTGCCAGGGCAGGGCTTCGGGTCGGCCGGGGCGCCTCGGGGGGGAGGGGGTGGCGGGGTGGGGTGGCGAGGCGGCCGAGCCGGGGCGGAGGGGCGGGGCGGAAGGGCGGGGCGGCCGGGCCGGGGCGGTCGGGCCGGGCCGGCTCGGGCACGGGGCGGCGGCGCGGGTGTGATGAGGGAGGGAGAGAGGGGGCGTGGGGCTGGTGACTTTTTAGTTTAGGTCACAGCTCTTTGCCATCCGCTAGCGGACGGCAAAGAGCCTAGCTAACGTACATTAGTTGGCCACTTTCTTTGTCGTCCGCTAGCCGACGGCAAAGATTCTTAGCTGTCCGCTAGCTGACGGCAAAGAAAGTGGCCGTTAGGAGGCCTCGCTGGTACGCCACCCTCCCTCTTTGTCGTCCACTAGCGGAAAACAAAGCTTATATGTCGTCTGCTAGCGGACAGCAAAGAACTAGCTGACGGCAAACATCATCTTTGTCGTCCGCTCCTTCTTTGTCGTCAGCTTTCTGTATGTTGAGGGCAAAGACCTCCTTTGCTGTAAGCTATCGGACGACAAAGAACTGGCTGACGGCAAAGATCCTGATTCTAGTAGTGTGATTAGGTAATGAACACCATGAACATAAATATCATAGAGGCTATGTTGGTTTTGATTCAACTACATGCATGAACATGTGCCAAGTCAAGACACTCGAACATTCAGAGGAGGATGCCATATCATCATACTACATCACAATCATTTTAACGCCATGTTGACATCCAAGATAAATCATTATCCACTCCTAGCTACTTATGCATGGCATGAGAAACTATAATCTCTAATTGTCATTGCAAACATGTTTGATTATAATAGGGTGAATCATGGATACTAGGTTAATCATGTTTACAAAACAAAATAAGTCGAGTTCATACCCGTTTCTCTCTGCCACAACCAGTTCGTCAACTATCGTCATTATTGCCTTTCACTTGCACGACCAAACGATATGAAAATAATAATAATGCAAGAGAGTCATGGACTAAGCTGGAATCTACAAACATTTTATTCAAAAGGAGAAGATAAAGTAATATGGGCTCTTTGTTAGATCTACAATAATGCATATGAGAGCCACTCAACATTTTCATCCTCGGTTGACTCAATATAAAGAAAAAGAAATTCAGAGAAACACACTGATATATTTTTGGAGTTTTTGGTTTTTCTTGAACAAGCAAAAGGGGAAAAGCAAAAATGAGAAAAACTATTTACACGGGAAAGCTCCCAACAAGCAAAACAAGAACAAGGAAATCTTTTTGGGTTTTCTTTTTAGTACTACAACAATTTAAGCTAGGAAGAAAACCCGAAAAGAAGCAGGAAATATAATTTTGGATTTTCTCAAAGTTTTCAAACACACAAGAAGAAAGCGAGAAAATAAATTTAACATGGATAATACAATGAAAGAGAGTGGACACCGACAACTGAAATGAAATGTGTGAACATGAATGTAATGTCGGTGGAAATACGTACTCCTCCAAGCTTAGGCTTTTAGCCTAACTTGGTAATCGGTCAGTAGCCTGCATAATGGTCGGAGTGATAGCTCATGGAGGCTCTCGGTGCGGATGCTGCAACCTGCCGTGTGGCCACAACTGCCGTGTTATGGGCTCGGGCCTCACTCTCAAGAACAAAATATCTTCCCCTACTGTGAACATCAAAGAGAGCAGGTGCAGGCAAATATGTGTCCACAACGGATCTTTTATTAAACAACAGGTTATAAGTGAAATTATGGGGTTCACCACTAAGGATATTATGACGTTTCAAAGCATCAAAGTCTAAGTACTACATGGGTAAAATAGGGTCATAGGGCAAAGGTGGAACACCCAACTCTCTTGCTAAGCGTGTGGCATAGATTCCACCATAAAAATACCCACTACCAGCGTTGTGTTGCAACCTGTGTGAAACAACTGCTCCAAGGTTATAACTTTTGTCACCGGTGAGAGCGGTGCGTATGAGGCTCAAGTCTGGAGCACAAAGTGTACTGCAATCTTGTTTACCTACAATACATTTTCCATTAAATAATGCAAAGTACTGGATTGAGGGAAAATGAATGCTCTCTATTCTACCCTGCGTCACTCCCCTAGTCTCACCATAGTAAAGACTAGTCAAGAATATCTCAAACTCAGATCTTGGTGGTTCGTCAAGTGAACCCCAGAATGGGATTTTGCAGTAGTAGGCAAATCTCTCTAGAGATATGGTAAATGGATTTTCATATAGTTTAAATGACACCCTAGACTCACGGGGATGGAATTTGAATCCTTTGGTAAATGATTCAGTGAGAGTGAGGTGTTGGTTGCACTTATCTGAAATGTAGGGAGCGAGCTCGACATTGTGAACATATTGCTTAAATTCCTCCTTAATGCCCACACGCACCATATAATCGTTGCATGGCCATAAGCATGTTTTGGTGGCAGCATCTCGTATGGAACTTTCACTTGGTTCAACATAAGACCGACGAGCAAAGCTGCTGCTAGAAGATGCCTCCGAGGATCTCCTCCTCAAAGAACTCCTTCTAAAGAGGTTCATCATATTCACATACAATTTTCTAAAAAAAATTGGGCCACAAAAATTTGTTAACGGAACTTCACAAGATTGAAAGCAACTGCTCATAAGGATGCATAGAGGACATAGCAAGCATTCAAACTACTTAGAACTCTAAGAATTCAACATGCAAGCTCATCTACAGCAGCACCAAGAGTAGCTAATTATTCAAAATATAAACCACTAAAGCAAAAACTAATTGTACCAACGGAGGAGTCACATACCAAGCAACAATCCCCGAAACAGTTTCAGAAACGGAGCTTCGAGCAAAGAGATCGAAATCCGCGGGTTTGAGAGCAAGAACACGAGAGAGAGAGAGAGAGAGAGAGCAATGGTGATTTTTTCTGGAGGTAAGTGGTGATGTGGGATGAAGAGATAAGTGAGGGGGGCCATGTGGGGACCACAACCCACCAGGGCACTCCTGGGGGTCCTGGCGTGCCCAAGTGGGTTGTGCCCACCTGGTGCACCTCCCTCTGATGTTATTTGCACCAAAAATTCTTAAATATTCAGAAAAAACGTATTAAATTTTCAGAGCATTCTGAGAACTTTTATTTTTGGGTCATTTTTTATTGCACGAGAAATTTAGAAAACAGACAAAACATGGCATTTCATTTTATTTAACTAATAAAAATAGAAAACAAAAGGTAGGGACAGAAGGTAGTGCTCACTAAATTCATCAACTTCATACCTCTCAAAAATGATCCATTAATAAGGTTGATCAAGTCTTATTAACAACCACTTTCGATTAGCATGAAACCGAAGAACTTTCGTAAATCACTAAGTTACCTCCACGGGGATATGAATGTCCCCAACAATAAGCACTTCATATTTCTTTTTAACAGTAGGTAGAGGTAGTTGAAAACTTCCAATAGTGATTGTCGGAGATTTTTCAATAACATTAATACCATTCACTTGGAATTGTTTCTTTGGAAAGTGCACCGTATGCTCATTACCATTTATATTAAAAGTGACCTTGCTTTTATTGCAATCAATAACAGCCCCTGCAGTATTCAAGAAGGGTCTACCAAGGATAATCGACATGTTGTCGTCCTCGGGCATCTCAAGCATAACAAAGTCGGTCAAAATAGTAACATTAACGACAACAACGGGCACATCCTCACAAATACCGATAGGTATGGTAGTTGATTTATCATCCATTTGCAAAGATATTTCAGTAGGTGTGAGTTTATTCAAATCAAGTCTTTTATATAAAGAGAAAGGCATAACACTAACACTAGCTCCCAAATCACATAAAGTAGTTTTCACATAGTTTCTTTTTATGGAGCAAGGTATAGTTGGTATTCCTGGATCTCCAAGTTTTTTGGGTACTCCATCTTTAAAAGTATAATCAGCAAGCATGGTGGATATTTCAGCTTCCGTTATTTTTCTCTTATTAGTGATGATGTCTTTCATGTACTTTGCATAAGGAGGCATTTTCAAGATATCAGTCAAGCGCGTACGCAAAAAGACTGGCCTCAACATTTCAACAAAGCCTTCAAATTCTTCATCATCTTTCTTTTTAGTTGACTTAGGTGGAAAGGGCATAGGTTTTTGAATCCATGGTTCTCTTTCCTTACCGTGTTTTCTAGCAACAAAGTCTCTTTTATCGTATCTTTTATTCTTGGGTTGTGGGTTATCAAGATCAACTCCTGGTTCTATCTCAACATCATTGTCTGGTTCTTTATTATTTGTTTGAGTAATCTTCATGAACCTCATCATTATCTTTTTCATTATCAGAAGGTGAGTTTTCACTACCAGATTGAGTTTCAGCATCAGAGATAAAAAACTTCTTTATCATTATTAGGAGGTTTTTCTACTTCAGGTTCACTAGAGGTATGCAAAGTCCTATCATTTTTCTTCTTGTTTTTCTTTTTAGAAGGACTATGTGCATCAGTGTTAACTCTTTAAGAGTCTTGTTCAATTCTTTTTGGGCATCCCTCAGGATAAAGTGGTTCCTGAGTCATCCTACCTCCTCTAGTCATTACTCTAACAGCATGACCATTGATATTATTATTCATTTCATCTAGCAACTCTCTTTGAGATTTAGCAACTTGTTCTAACTGAGTTTGAACCATAGAAGCATGCTTCCGCACACCTCTAACATCATTTGAGATTCTAAATAACAAGTCACTAAAGCGAGCAATCATATCAGAACCATATTTCAATTGTTTCATAATATTTGCATTGAAGTGATCTTGCTTTCTAATGTAATTTTCAAACTCATAAAGGCATTGACTAGGGTGCATATTGTGAGGATTATCATTATCATTGAATTTCATTAGAGAGTTTACCTCTACCACCTTAGACGGTGGTGGTGTATCAAGCCCATGTATTTCTTCAATAGGAGGTAAATTTTCGACATCCTCGGCTTTAATACATTTTTCTCTCATAGATTTCTTTGCCTCTTGCATATCTTCAGGATTGAGATATAACATACCCCTCTTCTTTGCGGTGGATTTAAGAGGTGGTTAAGGAAGAGTCAATCATCATAATTTTTTAATATGTTATTCAATAATTCTTCAGCTTTCCCAATAGTTTGTTCCCTGAAAAGACAACTAGCACAACTATCTAGGAATCCCTAGAAGCATCGGTTAGTCCATTATAGAAGATATCAAGTATTTCATTTTTCTTAAGAGGATCATCCGGAAAAGCATTAAGCAATTGGAGAAGCCTCCCCCAAGCTTGAGTATTCTATAGTCTCACCTAAATAGCTTGGCGTAATCATGGTCATAGCTGTTTCCTGTGTGAAATTGTTATCCGCTCACAATTCCACACAACATACGAGCCGGAAGCATAAAGTGTAAAGCCTGGGGTGCCTAATGAGTGAGCTAACTCACATTAATTGCGTTGCGCTCACTGCCCGCTTTCCAGTCGGGAAACCTGTCGTGCCAGCTGCATTAATGAATCGGCCAACGCGAACCCCTTGCGGCCGCCCGGGCCGTCGACCAATTCTCATGTTTGACAGCTTATCATCGAATTTCTGCCAGGTGGGAGACTCTCTTCTTCAATTTGTGCAAAGTTAAATATTTCATGCTGTAACATCCCAAATTTTCAATTTGGAATGTTATACATTAGATCATCATTGCATATCATATTTTATTTGCGTTTGGTTTTGATCCTAGAATTTCTACGCAACTCAAGGACCCACGGAGAGAGTTGGGGAATTCATTATTTTCATATTTGAGTTTTCTCAAATTTTGAGAATAGGATCATTTGATTTATTATTTTATCATCAATTATTTCTATTACAAAAATATGAGAGAGGGAATAAAATGACTTTCCCAAAATAAAGAAATATTGAGGATTTAATAATAAAATCAAATAAGATTTTATTTCGGAGTTTTTCGTTATTTTATTTGAATTTAGGAAAAATGTGCGTTTTTCAAAATTGCATTTAGGCCCCAAATAAATGTTCACCTTGTGCGGCTTGATTTTAGAAGCCCGGAAAATTTATTTCGGGATTTTTGGAGTCCATTTAGTATTTCTTTTTATTTTTCTTCTGCGCGTAATTATTTAAAAAAACAACGAACCGACCTAGGGCCGTGTCCGACTAGGACTCCCGGCCCGTTAGGCTATATAAGCCGGGGGAGAGGCCCACGAAACCCTAGCCCCAGCCCCCACGCCGCGCCGCCCGCCGCCGCACGCCGCCCGAGGTTTCGCCGCCTCGTTTTCCGTGCCGGTTTTTTATTTTTTTCGAAAAACCGTTCGGTTTTCGTTTTTTTAGTTTCGGTTTTTTTAAATAGATCGGTTTTTCCGGTTTATTTAAATAGCGAGCGTTCGTCCGTTCGTTCGTTCTAGCGAACGTTCGTGTTTTTTTCTTTTTCTCGGATTAAATCTGCGATTTTTCTGATCGCGATTCCTGATCCGATTTTCGTTTTAGTATAACTTTTCGCTCGTTTATCGGAATCAGGCGATTCAAGCGCCTAGAGATTCGTCTCGAAACCCTCTATCCATTTAACCAACTTAAACAAGATTTTGCTACTGTAAAATTTGCTTTAGATCCAGATTACTAGAACGAAGTTGTTTTCTTTCGCCGTTTGACTTTTGTTGCTTCGTTCGATTTGATTCTTTTTGCCAACCGGAGTTCTTAAGTTGAACCTTCTGGTTAGATCTCTTATTTGAGTTTTACCCGTGCATTAGATGAGTACTTATTGTATGCTTGTTTGATTGCGATAGAATACCCGGAGTGCGCCGCTTGTTACTTCGAATCGCTAGGTTTCCCGGATCATCAGCAAGGCAAGTAACACTTTGATCATACCTTTTCTACTACCTAGTTTTATTGCATTAGATCAATCCTCACACATTGCATGATTAGGATCTAATTAAATTGTGGGATGGGAAGTAGATGTGGTAGTACCTATTACCTGTTATTACCAAACCTTGGGAGTTACTTCTACGTTTGCTTATTATGCCATGCTATGCTAGTAGACGTGGATTGGGTGAGTGATATCCATGACAGATGTGAGTTTGTTAATTAATGGTTTATCTAAGGTGGCAACTTAAACACACATCTGGGTGGATTGAGGCACCTGGGTATTCCAGGACTTGCATGTTTTCTTTTGGACCGCCACCCAGGCTCAAAGGGATCATGAGACTATTCATACTAGAAACTTCCGTGTGCAGCCACAAGCTATTATGGGCTCTAGCATAGTTGACTAAGTCGTGCGAACTCTTACAGTGGTAGACTAGCAGATGTAGGGGATGTAGGTGGTACGGTCTACCCGATCGTAAGGTGCTAGCGCTTCTGAAAGACTATGTCTCGGTCATCCGTCTTCTCAAACACCATGTAGTGCGAGAAACCAAACGGAGGCGATTGAGTCTTGTGGGGAAAAGTGCGCAAACCTCTGCAGAGTGTAACAAACTAATCATGGTTAGCCGTGTCCCCGGTTATGGACATCTTGAGTATCTAGTACTTGAATATCATGTGAATCTCATCACGTTACTTCTAAATTAATGTTGTTGGGTTTTAATTACTTAATTGGGATCGGAATGCTGTCAACCATTCTCGATGTTTAACCACCACCATGATAGTTAAATAAATTTATTCCTTTGCAGTAGGGAAAAATTGGCTTTACGCAAAACTGTAACCATAGAGCTTTCCACCAGCCATATATGCATGTAGTATAGCTGTTTCATTCCATTACTCTCTGTGTGTTACTTTGCCAGCATATTCCATGTGCTGACCCGTTTTCGGGCTGCAACTTCTCATGTTGCAGACTTTTCAGACGATGAGTAAGGTGCTTTTAGGTCGTGGTTCTATACTCAGTGATGCCGTTGGAGTTGATGGACCCATTTATCTTCCGAGTCTTCCGCTGTTATCGTTATTAGATGGCCTTAAGCCATTTTTATTGTAATAAGTTCTCTTTGAGACAACGATGTAATAAGTGTGTGATTGCCACTCTGCTATAAATCCTTCGATGTACTGTGTGGTGTCAGCATTACTGATCCAGGGATGACACCTGAGCACAGAGTGCTTGATCCATTCGGGTCGGGTCGCCACAGAGATGGTATCAGAGAACACGCTGACTGTAGGACACGACCACTAAGTTAAAGCCATAGATCACCATTCTCTTCTCATTTTCTAACTCCTCATCTTTTCTACTCTTTTAGGATGACGAACGCGAAGATTAAGTATGCTCAACCGGATGAAGGCACACCATTTGGATTTCACCTGAAGGAAGTCACCAAGTACCTGAACATTGGATTACCAAGCTTCACGGGAACCTTCAACGCCACTCTGCCTGAAGAGGAGCGCTGGAATATTCAAGCTCACGTTCCGGGAAGGACATTCGCGCCAATCACGAAGCCTATAGATAGTGTTTTCAATGCACCAACCTGGAGCCTGGGAAGGAGCATGGCAGCTCATATCACCATAGGACGCATTGGAGAAGTTTATCAAGAAGACCTTAAGGACACTATCTACCTTATTTGCGGACGCCGAGATGAACAATGGGAGTTAGTCAGCACCAAGAAGGATAGATCCATTGCATATTTCATCCAGGAGTTAAATCAGCACATTCGACGCCACGAGAACCAGATGTGCAATGATATGATAGAGTTGAAGAATGCGAAGGCAAGGATCATCGAGCTAGAAGGAGAACTGAAGTCTACACGCAAGGCCTACATGGACGAGATCGTAGCTCTAGCTAGACATAATGGCGATCTTAAGCAGGAGATTGAAGAACTCAAGGGGAAGTTAGCATCCAGGAAGGAAGACGAGTACGTCGCATGTCCGGACAACTACATCATCATCGACGACACCGATTCGGATCCAAGTGAACCCGACTTTGAAGACGAAGCTGGAGCAGATATCATGGAGTCTTCCACCGGTTCAAATTTCTAGATGACCACCAGATAGTAGTAGTATTCCCCCCATGTAAACATTATAGTCAAGCACTTTTGCGATAGTTTTAGACCGATTGTAAGCCCTTGTTTGATTGAATGAAGTGATTTTGTGTGCATTTGCTCATGTGCATTGGGGTAGTGTTTTCTCTTTAGACCTCACTCTATTCTTAATTCTTGTCTTTTCTAAACCCTCAGATGCCTCCGAGACGTGACAATGGATTCCCACCGGAGCTCACTCAGTTGATCCAGCAGCAGAATCAATTGATGCAGATGTTAGTCCAGAACCAGCAGAACAACAACAACAACAACCCACCACCACCACCACCACCTGTTGACCACTTAGCCCGTTTCCTTAGGCTGAATCCGCCGGTGTTTTCCAGTAGCACCGAGCCAATAGTAGCAGACGATTGGCTCCGCAAGATAGGAAGGGAGTTGACCACTGCAGGATGCACAGATGGTGAGAAAGTGAAGTTTGCCGCACATCAGCTAGACGGACCTGCGGCAGCATGGTGGGAGAATTTCACAGCCACTTACCCAGTTGACACTGTCACATGGGATCAGTTTCAGCAAGCTTTCCGCACTGCCCATGTTTCAGCAGGAGCTATGGCCATGAAGAAGCGTGAGTTTCACAACTAGCGCCAAGGAGGAAGGACAGTTGGCCAGTACGTTGACGACTTCAGCAAGTTAGCACGTTATGCCCCAGATGACGTTGCTACGGATGCAGCTAAGCAGGAGAAGTTTCTGGAAGGACTGAATGATGAACTAAGCATGAAATTGATGGTAGCAAGTTTCAACAACTACCAGGAGTTGGTAGATCGTGCCATCATGATTGAAGGAAAGCAACAACAGATTGAGAACCGTAAGAGGAAGTATGGACAGGGGAAGTATAACTCTGGAGCCCAGCAGAAGCCCCGTTTTACCCCTAAACCGGGATTTCAGTTTCAGCACACCCATGGAGGAGGTAGCTCGCACAACCATAATGGCCACAAGAATGGTAATGGGAATGGAGGAAGCAACGGCCAGAACCAGACCACCCCATCGACCCCAACCAAGAGAGATCTGAGTCAAGTCACTTGTTTCAAGTGTTCCAAGACCGGACATTATGCCAATGAATGTCCCGAAGGCCAGAATGGAAATGGCAATGGAAGCTCTGGGAAGAAGCCGAACCCTTTCAATAGAGGACAGGTGAACCACGTTAATGTGGAGGAGGTTGAAGATCAGCCTGATGCAGTAATCGGTAAGTTTTTGGTTAAGACATTTACCGCACTCGTTCTTTTTGATACTGGTGCATCGCATTCATACATATCAAGGGGATTTGTGGAAAAGTATAGCCTGCCCACTAGGATTCTTAAAACGCCTATGTTAGTAAGCTTGCCAGGAGCAGAGTACATGGCCAGACAAGGATGTTTCCAAGTACCATTAAGTATAGGAAGGCATGTTTTCCCAACGGATTTAATTATTCTGGAATCCCAAGGTCTGGATGTGATTCTTGGTATGGATTGGCTGTCGATGTATGGAGGAAACATCGATTGCGCCAGTAAGACAATTTTGCTTACCACACCAGAAGGAAGAAGGATCAAGTATGTATCCCGGCATGTGCCAAACAGGACACAAGTAAACTGCCTAACAGGAGTTGTGCAAGAAGAAGTACCAGTGGTAAAGGATTTTCCTGATGTATTTCCTGAGGAATTACCAGGCATGCCACCGGATAGAGACATTGAGTTTTTGATTGAGTTATTGCCAGGTACAGGCCCAATATCGAAGCAACCGTACCATATGCCAGCAAAGGATTTGGTGGAAATTAAGAATCAGATTAAGGAGTTATTAGATAAAGGTTACATTCGCCCAAGTTCTTCGCCTTGGGGATCACCCGTACTTCTAGTGGAAAAGAAGGATGGATCATTAAGGATGGTTGTAGATTATCGGGGATTGAATGAAGTAACCATCAAGAACAAGTACCCACTGCCAATGATCAACGATCTATTTGATCGGTTGCAAGGAGCTAAAGTGTTTTCCAAGATCGATTTGTGATCAGGGTACCATCAGTTGAAGATTCGAGAGCAGGACATACCTAAGACATCATTCACCACGAGATATGGACTGTATGAGTATACCGTTATGTCATTTGGATTGACTAACACACCTGCCTATTTTATGAACCTGATGAACAAAGTGTTTATGGAGTTTTTGGATAAGTTCGTCGTAGTGTTCATTGATGACATCCTGGTTTATTCAAAGAATGAAGAGGAGCATAAGGAACATTTGCGTTTGGTTTTGGAGAAACTAAGGGAACATCAGTTATACGCCAAATTCAGCAAATGTGAGTTTTGGTTGAAGGAAGTTGGATTCCTCGGACACGTTATATCCGGAGAAGGTATAGAAGTTGACCCCACTAAGGTTGAGACCGTAACCGAATGCGAATCACCAACGACAGTTGGAGAGATCCGGAGTTTTCTTGGACTCGCAGGATACTACCGGAGATTCATTGAGAACTTTTCAAAGATTGCAAAGCCTATGATGGAGTTGTTGAAGAAGGATACTAAGTTCAAATGGACTGAGGAATGTGAGGCTAGTTTCCAGGAATTGAAGAAACGCTTGGTTACCTCACCCGTATTGATTTTGCCAGATCAGACCAAGGATTATGAGGTGTATTGCGACGCTTCATGTCGAGGACTTGGAGCAGTGCTTATGCAGGAAGGGAGAGTTGTTTCGTATGCTTCACAACAACTGAAGCCTCATGAGTTGAATTATGCCACGCATGATTTGGAGTTAGCAGCCGTAGTGCATGCATTGAAAACGTGGAGACATTTCCTCATTGGAAATCATTGTGAGGTGTACACGGATCACAAGAGTTTGAAGTAAATTTTCACGGAGAAGGAGTTGAACCTCAGACAAAGGAGATGGTTGGAGCTCATCAAGGATTATGACATGAGATTGCCTTATCATCCCTGAAAAGCTAATGTAGTAGCTGACGCATTGAGCCGTAAGAGCCATGTCAACACCCTAGTGACGGGAGAAGTACCAAAGGAGTTAGCAGAAAACCTTCGAGAGCTATGTTTGGAAATAGTTCCGAGAGGCTAGGTAGCAGCATTGGAGATTCAGTCAACATTGATGGATAAGATCAGAGAAGCTCAGAAATCTGACAAGGAGATTGCTGCTATAAAAGAGAAATTGAGCGAAGGAAAAGCAAAGGGATTTCGTGAGGATGAGCACGATACCCTATGGTTTGAGGACCGTGTTTATGTGCCCAATGACCCGGAGATCAGGAAGTTGATTTTGCACGAGGCACATGATTCATCGTATTCGATTCACCCCGGGAATACCAAGATGTATTTGGATTTGAAGGAAACATTCTAGTGGACCGGAATGAAAAAGGATATTGCAGCATATGTAGCAGTTTGTGACGTATGTCAGAGAGTAAAGGCAGAGCATCAGAAGCCAGCAGGATTGTTACAACCATTGCCGATACCCGAATGGAAGTGGGATAAGATAGGCATGGATTTTATCACAGGACTACCCAGGACGAAAGCAGGCTACGACTCGATATGGGTAGTAGTTGATCGTTTGACAAAGGTAGCACATTTTATTCCAGTTAAGACCACTTACACCAGTGCTAAGTTGGCAAAGATATACATGACTAGGATCATTTGTTTGCATGGAGTTCCGAGGAGTATAGTATCAGATAGAGGAACCCAATTTACCTCAAAATTTTGGAATCAGTTGCATGAAACTTTAGGAACCAGACTAGAGTTCAGTACAGCTTTTCATCCGCAGACAGATGGACAGACTGAGAGAGTCAATCAGATTTTGGAAGATATGCTGAGAGCTTGTGCACTAGATTATGGATCTAGTTGGGACGATAACTTGCCGTATGCGGAGTTTTCTTATAACAACAGTTACCAAACCAGTTTGAAGATGGCACCTTTTGAAGCTTTATACGGAAGGAGGTGCAGGACACCGTTGTCATGGGACGAAGTAGGAGACCGTCAGTTCTTTGGACCAGATTTGATTAAGGAGTCTGAACGGAAGGTTAAGTTGGTTCGCGATAGGCTCAAGGTAGCCTAGTCCAGACAAAAGAGCTACGCAGATTCTAAACGCAAGGAGACAGTTTACGAAACTGGAGACAGAGTTTATCTTCGAGTATCCCTACTTCGAGGAGTTAAGCGCTTTGGAGTTAAGGGAAAATTAGCACCGCGTTTCGTTGGACCGTATAAGATCTTGCAACGTATGGGAGAAGTCGCTTATAAGTTGGAATTAGCAGAGGGACTGTCAGGAGTTCATGATGTATTCCATGTTTCTCAGCTGAAGAAATGTCATGCCGAGATGGCGGAGGTACCGCTAAGAGATACCGTGCCACTCGAAGCGATTCAGTTGAAGGACGACTTAACGTATGAGGAAAAGCCAGTCAAGGTTCTCGATTATGCCAGCAGAGTCACCCGCAACAAGGTTATCAAGTTTTGCAAAGTTCAGTGGAACCACCACTCAGAGGATGAAGCCACCTGGGAGAGAGAAGAAGATTTGCTCAAGGACCACCCTCACCTATTTTCTAGCCAACCCGAATCTCGAGGGCGAGATTCATCTTAAGGGGGGTAGGTTTGTAACATCCCAAATTTGCAATTTGGAATGTTATACACTAGATCATCTTGCATAGCATATTTTATTGCATTTTGGTCGATCCTAGAAATTTCACGCAACTCAAGGACCTTCGGAGAGAGTTGGAGATTTCGTTATTTTCATATTTGAGAGTTTTTCAAATTTGAAAAGAGGATCATTTGACTTATTTATTTCATCTTCAATTATTTTTCCAATATCAAAAAAATGAGAGAGGGAATAATATGACTTTCCCAAATTTAGGGAAAATGAAGATTTAATGAATAAGTCAAGTTTTGGTTTTTTCGGAGTTTATTTGCATTTTATTTGGATTAGGAAAAAAATGCGTGTTTTCAAAAAATTGCATCTAGGTCCGGAGGAAAGTTCATTTTGTTCGGCTCATTTTTAGGAGTCGGGGAAAATTTACTTTAGTTTTTTTGGAGCTCGTTTAGATTTTCTTTCTTTTGTTTTTCTGCGCGCGTAACCGATTTTTTTTTAAAAAAAGAGCAGCGCCCTGCCTGGGCCAAGGGCCCAGCCGGCCGGCCCAGCCGCCAGCCGCCCTGCGCGCCAGCGCCAGCCGCCAGCCTCGCCCGACTCCTGGA